>NW_015174997.1:49276-70091 GCF_001447785.1 Gekko japonicus | reverse complement strand
AAAAAAAACCTACCTGGAAGATCCAAGGGAAAACACTATGCAAGTATACAACCTCATTGACGGCTCGCTCTTTTCAGGCCAGGCTCCTCCTGTGTCCTTCTAGAGCAAAACAGCAAGGAGCAGCTGGCTGGAAAAGTGTCCATCATGGGGATTCACAGTCTGGCCAAACTGCTGAAAAACTGCTGTAAAGCATTCTGCTGGGAAATGAAGTCCAATGCAATGGCATCCACTACTTCTTTCACTTGACTCCATTGATTCACTTGACTTCTTTTGAAAGGCTCCTGAACTTGAGTTCTACAGGTCATTTGACTTCTGAAGCAGTTTTTAACACACAAAAATGCAGCATGCCTCAATTCACCGAAGGATGTGACCCGTGCTCTGCATAAGGGCATTGTGCTCTGCTGCCGGTCGATTCAAGACACCTGAGTTAAGAAGCTCCAATACAGGCCTCATTCATTTCAAAGATATTTGCACAGAGAAACTTCCTGTTTTAAGGCTACACTCTATTTGGAGGGCTGAGTTATGGATCTCGAACAAAGTGAGCAGTTTGGTACTGAGCAATGAATCAAACACCACATAATCTCAAATGACAGAATAATGTGCATGTGCTGGGAAAACGTACGTATGTCCATGCAACAGAAGAGCTGCTTCAAGGGAATACCAGCTGATTTGAAACTGCAATGATTAACAAAAATCCAAGCATTTACCTCTGTCCAGCCGGAGCCATATGCAGGTGATAGAGCAAGGAAACTTAGTTGGTTGGAACATTGTACGAGTCATCAGCCGCTGCACCAAAGAGTCACCAGCCCAGCCCACGAGCCAGAACTGAGAATTCACAGTCGCAATCACACACTTTGAATAACATTGATTAGGTATTCAGAGGAAAGAGTAAGGATATGGGGAGGGGGCATGGTCAGTGGTAGAGTACCTGGCTTGGCCTGCAGAAGGTCCTAGGTTTGCTCTCCGGTTAAAAGGACCGGGCAGAAGGTGAGCCTGTATGGCCCTTTCCAACTCTATGATTCTATGACAGGAAGTGCACAAGCTTAAGGGGGGGAGCAAGCTTATTGTCGCCAACACATGCTGGCTTGTTCATGATGTGAGACTCAGGATACAGTCCTTTTCAAGCTGAGGCCTGAAGAGCTGGTGCCAGAACAGCCCATCGGGAGCAAGATGGACCACTGTTGACTCAACAGCTTTTTTGTATGTCCCCTGCAATAAATAGCACAGGGGAAGGAGTTGACCTCTGCCTCCCACACCTATTAATAGATTTAGATTAGACTAATAGATTTTTCAAGCTGTGGGTGTGGAAGGGGCAGTGTGGTGTATGGGAATTGTCAGGTCTCTGAGTTATCAAACTACAGGGGGTTGTGGGACTCTGGAGGAGAACACACTTTCTCTTCTAAATAAAGAGTATGTTTCTGAATTCCCATTAAGTATAGAAAAATGCCTAATGAAAAATTATGCCATCAATAATGTAAAATGGGAAGAAAGAAATGGAACAAGTTAGGCCCGCAGCATTATATTTATGTAAAAGAGCTGTTCCTTCTCTTGCCCTTATAGAGAAGAAAAATTGTCTTAAACTGCAATAATTTTTCACAAACTCTTGCCGTTCTTCGAAGGGCTGCAATAGATGTATGATAATGAGTTAAGGAGAAATTTCTACATGAGTTTAGACTTCGGGCCTTTAATTGCCTGGCCTTTCCAAACAATGAAAAAGAACCATTCCCCCCCCCAACTCTTAGAAGACCCACAACCCCACCACAGCAGCGTGGGACTTTGCCCTTTGAGTTGGGTAAAGAATGGTTTTACAGTGAAAGGACTTCTTTGGTCTAGTATGCACTGCGTTAAGAGTAAACAAGAGAGAGGGAGGGAGGGAGATGGGCTTTGCAGGAGTTTGGTGTTGTAAGAACAGCACAGCAAATTTTGAGGGTTGCCAGCAATGCTCCCTCTAAGCTGTGGAGTCTTGTGAGCAAAAATTCTACTTTGTGAGCTACTGGCATTAAAGTTGTGAGCAGGTGATTTGGCTGCTGCATAAATTAGTTTGCTCTGGAGCCATCCTTCCTGAGCTAAGACAAAAATGTGTGAGCCAGAGGCTAAAAAACTGTGAGCTAGCTAGTTCTTCAGGGGAACTTATCTCTGTAACCTGGAGAACAGTAATAATTCCAGGAGATCTCCAGCCACTGCCTGGGGACATTGGATACTGTGCAAATATTAGGTATTTCCATGCTAAACTACAAACTATTTATTTACAAAAAAAACCTACCTGGAAGATCCAAGGGAAAACACTATGCAAGTATACAACCTCATTGACGGCTCGCTCTTTTTAGGCCAGGCTCCTCCTGTGTCCTTCTAGAGCAAAACAGCAAGGAGCAGCTGGCTGGAAAAGTGTCCATCATGGGGATTCACAGTCTGGCCAAACTGCTGAAAAACTGCTGTAAAGCATTCTGCTGGGAAATGAAGTCCAATGCAATGGCATCCACTACTTCTTTCACTTGACTCCATTGATTCACTTGACTTCTTTTGAAAGGCTCCTGAACTTGAGTTCTACAGGTCATTTGACTTCTGAAGCAGTTTTTAACACACAAAAATGCAGCATGCCTCAATTCACCGAAGGATGTGACCCGTGCTCTGCATAAGGGCATTGTGCTCTGCTGCCGGTCGATTCAAGACACCTGAGTTAAGAAGCTCCAATACAGGCCTTATTCATTTCAAAGATATTTGCACAGAGAAACTTCCTGTTTTAAGGCTACACTCTATTTGGAGGGCTGAGTTATGGATCTCGAACAAAGTGAGCAGTTTGGTACTGAGCAATGAATCAAACACCACATAATCTCAAATGACAGAATAATGTGCATGTGCTGGGAAAACGTACGTATGTCCATGCAACAGAAGAGCTGCTTCAAGGGAATACCAGCTGATTTGAAACTGCAATGATTAACAAAAATCCAAGCATTTACCTCTGTCCAGCCGGAGCCATATGCAGGTGATAGAGCAAGGAAACTTAGTTGGTTGGAACATTGTACGAGTCATCAGCCGCTGCACCAAAGAGTCACCAGCCCAGCCCACGAGCCAGAACTGAGAATTCACAGTCGCAATCACACACTTTGAATAACATTGATTAGGTATTCAGAGGAAAGAGTAAGGATATGGGGAGGGGGCATGGTCAGTGGTAGAGTACCTGGCTTGGCCTGCAGAAGGTCCTAGGTTTAATCTCCGGCTAAAAGGACCGGGCAGAAGGTGATGTGAAGGACTATATGAAGGGCTATGGAAATCCACTGCCATTCTGAGTGGACAGTACTGACTTTGATGGACCAATGGTGTTATTCTGTATAAGGCAGCTTCATGTGGTTATGTGAATCTATTTCTCCATCCACCGCTTCGTTCTCCTTGATGAACTGCTAGACAGCACCAGGGATGCTGTGAATTTTGTTACACACGTGTTTGACAGTCGAACTTGCCATGTTTGAAAGTAATTAGGCAGAAGCCGACCACTCAGCCTGTTCAGTTTGCGCCAAGCAGCTATGGAAGCCTGCCGAACGTGGGGTTTTTTGCAACTGCACGTGTATCGATTCAGATCGATTGGCAGCCGTTTGCATCACCAAGGCCTACTTAAACAACCACCAAAGGGTAGGATTTTACTAAAATGCACCATTTATTTGGGACTGATATATATGCTTTGGGACTGATGTAATTGTCTATCTAAACAGTTGCCTGCTGAGTGGTGCAGTTAAGGAAGCAACGACAGGGGTTAGTAGAACTCAAAGCCAGTTGCCCTGTACTGCATGATTAGAAAGGACTACAAGGAAGTAATGTGCCAAACAGCCACAAACAGGATGACAAACAGTCAGACAAACTGGCCGGTATTTCAGCATCCCTAGTGAGCACTCTTTTCGGTAACTGACCAAGGTTATGTGCATGCAAACTGCATGAGCTTCGATTCAGACCATTGTCCGGAAGGGCTTTTTTGTCTTGTTTTTTCCTGGGCTGATCTATGGTAACTGACTTTTCAGAAAGAAAATGTATATGGGGAACATGGTTTATGGTTCTTTGCCTGTAGCCACTGCAAAAAATGTGAGCTTCGCCACCACCCCGATGTTATTCCCAAATGCCGCTGCTATCCAATTTCATGGCCAAAATTATGACGTCTGGTATAAGACGTCCCTTGAGGTCCCGAATGATGAAGGTCACCCAGCGGTTCTTGCAGTACTGTTGGTTTACCCTGTTTTCCACAATGTCACCCAGTTTTTCACTGCCTAACCTGCTTAGGAACTCGCCAGCATTTATGAAATGGACATATCGGACACTGTGATGAGGATGTGATCCAGGGGTTTAACTGAAGACTGCAAGTAAGGACTCGTGCCCGTTTTGGGTCATGGGATCCCCAGAAATCAGAACTTTACCGAACAACCCTTATAATGAGTGTGTTTTTCCAGCAAGCTGAACAATGCTTGCTTACTTAGTAGATTTATTCTTTGCTTTTCTCCCTGAAGGGACCCAAAGTTGTGCGACATTAATAAATCTAATGAGAACTCAATAGAAAATACCTTTTAAGCAAAACAGAAAGTAGCCAACTAACATCTGGGCCAGTCTCGAATCCAATGGCCATCAAGGGCACTAATCACAGGCTAAGAGGCCTTGGGTTCTTGCCCTTCAGCTCTTCCCCCAAGTTGGGTTCTTGCCTCTGGCCACATCCAAGTTTATACCTGGAGACAGGAAGGAGCAGACAAAAGCACAGCTTAGATGAAGCAGCTGGCCACAATGATGCTTCTTCCCCCCTCTGCCCTGAGAATAGGTGTCAAGAGTATGATGAGCTACCTGCACCACGTCTGCATTAGTCAACAACTATCATGACCTCACTGCAGATGATGACCTCATGGACACCAGCTTTCTGCTTAAAAATGCACTTCTTGGGAATACAGACTGCTTTGTAGCTGGCTGCTATACACTAACACAGCTGCCCGCCTGGAAACTTTGGACTTGTGGTTCTTTAAACTCTGCAGTGCTTTTGACTAAATTATGACTATTATATATAAACATATGAAACCACTATATATGCTAGAACCAGATATTGGCTATCTAGCCGAGTGTGGTCTGCTCGGACTGGTGGCAGCTCTCCAGGGTCTCAAGAGGAGAAAGGCATTTCCTAGTTCTGCTCCCCAAGACCTTTATTAACAGAAGATGCTTGGGATGGAAGAGAAGGACCATCTGCATACAAGCTATGTACTGAGCTTTAGATGCTCCCAAAGCTACTTTTGAGTCAACCCAATAGATGATCCAGCCCCATATTGTTTACTCTGCTTGAGGTCTTTAAGAATTGCTGTCATGGACACCGAGCTGTTTCTCAGCCCTGCCACTGATATCTTTTCAGTCTTCATAGCTCACTTTGCCAGTCCCAGCCCAATGGCTATGAATGCTGGTCCACCAGCACCTTCAGACATCTTCTCTTATGGCTGCCTGTTCTAGAATTAAAAAAGAGTAAAATCCCAGTAGCACCTTAAGGATTAACAAAAACTGTGGTAGGGTAGGAGCCTTCAGATATCTACCCTGCCACAAATTTTGTTAGTCTTTAAGGTGCTACTGGACTCGTGCTCTTTTCTACTGCTATAGACAGACTAACAGGGCTACCAGTGTTCCCTCTAAGCTGAATTGGTGTGAGTTAGCTCAGTTTTTTAGCCTGCCTCTGCGTAGCAACCCTGGACTTCTTTAGCTGTCTCCCATCCAAGTTCTAACCTGGGATGACTCTGCTTCGCTTCCAAGATCTAATGAGACTGGACGAGACTGGTCCATCCAGGTCATGGCCAGTCTCTGGTACCTCCAGTTAAATGATCTCAGGTGCTGAGTCAGTCTCATATCCTGGAGACTCGCTGCCATCCAGTCACAGCAGACAATGGTCTGGTTCAGCATAAAGCTGCATCATATTTTCACCTTCTTGTATGAACATTAGAAACTGGCTTTAGACTACCTGCAGCCCATTTCATGTAGCTTGTGTTACAGAATGACCAGGTTTGGTGTAGTGGTTAAGAGCGTGGACTTCTTCACACGCAGCTGCTGGTGTGACCTTGGGTCACTTACAAGTTCTTTCAGAGCTGTTCTCTCATAGGCAGTTCTCTCAGAGCTCTCTCAGCCCCACTTACCTCACAGAGTGTCTGTTGTGGGGAGAGGAAGGGAAGGAGATTGTAAGCCGCTCTAAGACATCGAGTGAAGGGCGGGGTATAAATCCAATCTCTTCTCTTCTTATTCTTCCAAGTACTTGGAGAACATATCAAACTGCAATGATTCTAATGGAGAAACAAATGAGAACAGACACATTGGTCCGGCCCAAAATATAATTCCAGAATTTATTATTTTAATGTACAAACTCAGATTCAGAGGTGGGGAATGAAACTAGGATTCCAGAAGGCACAGCAATTGAAACAAAGAACATTAAAAAATACAAATGGAGAATGGATCGTCAGAAAAAGCTGACACTTTCAGTGAAAATGAGTTAAAGAAAGGGCAGATTAACTTCCGGATTTAGAAATACTAATATGAAAGAAGGGGAAAGATAAAAGGGAGTGGGTTATTAAAGTGCTTATATACAAATGGAAGAAGCTTAGCGAGAAAGCTAAGAGAGCTGACGGCACACAAACATTTGGAATGGAGGATGGTATTACGGGCCTAGCCAGACCTTAGCAAGGAAATGGCTGGGGGGGGGGAGGATTACTGTAAAAGGAGAACACGTTTTGAGGATACAAGCAGGGATGAAAAGGAGGTTGGTGAGTCTGTGATGCGAGGTGTTTGACAGCTGTGGAAAGTATAACTCAGGAGCCTTTTGAGAGAATATTATCAACACACAACTTGCATTTGATCCTCAGGGCCAAACTAGATGTCATGGTGTCACCACAGTTGTCATGAGGATGCTGCCATTATTTGAAAGTGTTTTTAAAAGGACACAATGGCCCAATAATCAGTACAGCACCCTTGTTCCTAGGGTTGGGAAATACCTGGAGATTTGGGCGGTGGAGCCTGAGGGCTAGGGATGGGCAAGAACCAGGAAAATGCAGTTTGGTTCACGATTTGTGGCGTGTCCATTTAGCGAATCATGAACTGTCACAAACTTTTAGAACCCCCGACCAGGAAAATGCAGTTTGGTTCATGATATGTGGCATGTCCATTTAGCGAATCATGAACTGTCACAAACTTTTAGAACACCCCCTCCCCGGTGTGCTAGAGACAGCAAACTCAGAGGGGAAATCCAGCTGATTCTCCTCTACCTTCCCGCCAAGTTGGGTGAGGATTGGATTTACAGGGTCCGAGTTATGTTTTCCCCCCCCCAAAAAAACAAGTGCCCCTAGGAAAGTCCTTTCTGGGACAGTCATTTCCCCAGAAAACACTTTCCTGGGGGCACCTTCTTTGGAGGGACATAACTTGGAATTTGTAAATCCAATCCTCACCAAACCTGTAGGGCAATCAGGGGAGAGTCAGCTGGAGATCCCCTGCTACTATGGTGTCTCTAGCTTGTACAGGATCTGTTCTACACACTCCTGAACCTCCTGAACCTGTGTCTGTCAAAATAACTGCCTGCAATTGACAGGTGACAGGTGGTCGTTTTGACAGGTGCAGGTTCAGGAGATTCAGCAGTATATAGAACTGATCCTGTGCAAGCTACAGTCCAAGATGCTCCTCTACATGCCTTCCAAGTTGTTGTTCTGAAGTTTGTTAAACATTTCTGTGTGGAAATGTATCTCTTCATGAACTGGCACAAACCTCCATGAACAATGTCAAAGTTTGTGAAAAGTTCAGGCTGGGCACCCTGCTACGAATTTCACTTTGCGAACCACGAACTGACCAAAATTAATCACAAACTTAAGTTCATGAGTTGGTTCATGAGGATAGTGAGGTTTGGGGAAGGAAAGGACTTCAATGGGATGTAATGACATAGAGTCCACCTTCCAAAGTGGCTGTTTTCTCCAGGTGGACTGATCTTTGTTGCCTGGAGATCACTTGTAATAGTGGGAGATCTCCAGCCAACACCTGGAGATTAGCAGCTCTACTTGTGCCTCACCCTCACCTTTTCAAGTGCTGAGACAGCCACAGGGGGTGCAGCCGTTCTGGAACTTGATAAGGCTTGTGGAAAGAACAAGAGCTCCTCAGCCTGTGGCATTTTGGACCAGATCAGGATCAGGCACTCATGGCATTTTCAAATGACTTTAAAGTGTTGGCAGTGTCCTCATGGTAGCCACAAGAACATCATCAAGTAGGGACACCAGACTCCAGGTGGGACTTGGGGATCCCTCAGAATTACAGCTCATTTCCAGACTGCAGAGATCAGTTTCCCTGGAGGAAATTGATACTTTTGGAGGATGGACTCTATGGCATTGCTCCCCACTGAGGTCCATGTACTCCCCAGGCTCCATCCCCAAATCGCCAGGAGTTTCCCAACCTGGAGCAAGCAACCCTACCCCCTGGTCACTCATGGGGATCTGGCAACCCTACCATCACATCTAGCTTAGCCCTCAGGAGAAGGAAGTAATGCAGGTGATATAAATAAAAACAAGGTGTTTTCAGGTGCATCAGGAGAGCTAACTTCACCCAAATATGATTGATATCTATGATAGATAATCTGGATTCTTAAATCTGATTTCCCCCCTCCAATCTGACCATCACACAAATGCAGAGCCCACACAGATAACCACTTACTGAGTGGTAAGCCTGCCCTGCTGTATTGTCCTGCCGAATCTCAGCTCCTGCACATGCCTAGAAACCCAAGAAAACAAAATGATTGGCCAGACCTTACCAGTTGCTGAAACTTGGTAAGTGGTTGTTTGCATACATTTAGAAATCCCTCTTTCCTTGTTCTAACATGTCCCCTTCAGATCTTAAGAAAAACAGAGACGCAGCAGACCGCAATGCATGATGGAAGAGATCTTTGGGGAGTTTTATTAAGTTCTCCACAGCAACCTCCTTCATTTTTCTACAACGTGGATATGCTCAATAAAATTGGTAATTACATTACATAGACCCTTAGTGCATTTAAGGGTTTTATAGCCCCCGAATTATTTTTCACATCTTCTTTCTTCAAACCCTTTTTATAGAGGGATTGGGTGGGGGTGGGGGGGTGAATCTGTACATAACAGTTGATGTTCCTGCAAATTGTTTTTAAACAAAATGTCATATATTTGAATGGAATGTCCACAGAGAATGCTAGGAATAATTCATTTTATATATTTTTAAAATCATATAGCAAATCCCAATCTCAGTTGGATGGCTTTGGAGCCCTTTGCAAAAAGAAGGCAGACTCATTGGTGGCTTTTCGGTTTAGAATAAAACTGGCTTTGAAGAATCAAGGTTTTAAAAATATGAACTGAGTACAGAGAAAGATCCTATTAATGTCTGAACTTGTGTTCACCCAATGAAATTGATTGGCAGTACATTCACAGCAAATAAAAATGTACTTCTTAACACAACTCAGAATTAATATACTGAACTCAATAGCACAAGATGTGGTTATGGCCCCTAACCTAGTTATTTTGGGGGAGGGGGGAAAGCACTTAGTGAAATTTCTGGAGCACCTATCTAACATTAGCAAATACCCATGAGAGTTAAGTGAAGCCTCCATATACAGAGGTAGTATACCTCTCAGTACATGATACTGGGGCAGACAACAGTAAAGGGCTAAGGCCTTCATGTCCTCTTTGTAAGCTTCCCAGAAGACTTTTGCTGATTACTATTAGAGCAATAGTAGAACTTGACATCACTTAAATTTCTTATTGGTACTGACTGTCTTGGGGGGTGGGGGTGGAACCTGAAGACAGGCATCACTTCAGCGATTTTGGTATTAGCCCTACAAAGGCCCATGCCACACGGCAGGGAAAACACTTGGAAAAGTGCGGCTTCTAAAAGCCACACCAAAGTTGAGACGCCGCGGCGGGATCCCACGGATCCCCTGAGCCGTGGCGTGGCGCTCTGCGGCACGATCAGATGCCAGGGAGGAAGAGACAAATGGGAGGGGGAGGCTGCCGAACTGCACATGCTCGAGCATGCGCAGTACGCCCGGGGGGTGGGGATGCGCCGGCACGAGGACGCGCCGGTGATCCCACGGCCGGCTTGAGGCGGGTTTTTGGGCGGGAGGGACGGATCGGGGACGGGCAGGCAACAGTTGCCAGATATTGCCGTGGGATCGCGCCCGTTCGCTCCGCCCCCGATCCGTCCCGCTCCCGCCCCAAAACCCCTCGTGTGAACAGGGCCGACCGCACGGCCGGCTTGAGGCGGGTTTTTGGGCGGGAGGGACGGATCGGGGACGGGCAGGCAACAGTTGCCAGATATTGCCGTGGGATCGCGCCCGTTCGCTCCGCCCCCGATCCGTCCCGCTCCCGGCCCAAAACCCCTCGTGTGAACAGGGCCAGACTTGTATTACCTCACTTTCAATCACGTATTAGAATCTGTTGCAGAGCTAAAACAGTGAGGTGTAGAATGCAGAAACATTGCCTCCACTCACACATACATGTAATATTGATACGGTATGGGAACTGAAGGCCCCTTGTCCGTCTTCTGGCCCTGTAATGGAACACTTCAGCTGACTCTCCCAGAACGAAGTTGACAGGATCCTGGGTGCTGTGAAGCCCACCACTTGCTTCCTAGATCCATGTCCATCATGGCTGGTGAAGGCCTGTAGTGACAGAATGCGGATCCCCCTGGTGGACATCATCAACTTGTCTCTGAGTTCAGGGACCTTCCCAGGGACTTTAAAGGACGCAGCGATGAGGCCGCTCTTAAAGAAACCATCCCTGGATCCGACTGATCCAGCCAACTACCGTCTAGTTTCAAATGTTTTGTTCCTGGGTAAGCTAGTTGAGAGAGTGGCAGTGGAACAGCTCCAGGCTTTCCTGGATGACTCCTCTATCCTGGATCCATTCCAGTCTGGCTTCCACCCAGGCCATGAGACAGAGATGGCCTTGGTCACCTTAAAGATGACCTCCACAGGCATCTGGACTTCACTGCTTTTATTGCTTGATTGGACAGCAGCATTCAGTATGGTTGATCATGACCTTATGACCCACCACCTCACCCATGTGGGGATACATAGGACAGCTTTGCAGTGGCTCATCTCATTTCTCCACAGTCAGGGACAGAGGGTGGTGTTTGGGGAGAGGTTTTCATTGTATTACCCCTTGGTATGCAGCATCCATCAAGGGGTGATTCTATCCCCTATATTATTCAACTTCTATATGTGCCTCCTCTCCCAGCTGGTGTGGAGCTTTGGGCTGGGCTGCCACAAGTACACTGATGACACCCAGCCATATTTGTTGAGGGATGGCCAGACAGATACCATCCCAGATATGTTAGCCAGGGGCCTGCAGGCTGTGGCTAGCTGATTAAAACAGAGACACCTGAAATTAAATCCATCAAAGATGGAGGTCCTATGCCCGTGCTGGGGGGGGGATTAGGGAGCCAACTCCCACCTCTTGACAGGGTGCTGTTATCACCAGCACCAACAGTGAAGAGTTTAGGTGTGATTTTGAATGCCTCCTTATCAATGGAAGCCCAAATCATGAGCATTGCCAGATAAATATTTTTTCCATTTTCAGCACGTCAGGCAACTGATTCGCTACTTTGCTCCCCATGACCTAGCCACAGTAATCCATGCAATGGTCACCTCCAGGCTGGACTACTGTAACATGCTCTATGGAGGGCTACCCTTGAGACTGACCCGGAAACTTCTGCTGCACTGGCTTCCAGTTGAGTACTGGATCAAATTCAGGGTTTTGGTTCTAACCTTTAAAGTCATATGCAGTCTGGGACCAACATAGTTCAGCCCTGTCTCTTCCAGTACATCCCACAAAGAGTGTTACGCTCCATGGACCAACATCTGCTGGTGATCCCTGGCTGGAAGGAAGTCCACTTAGCCTCAACCAGAGCCAGAGCCTTTTCAGCTCTGGCACCAGCCTGGTGGGACATTCTCCCAAGAGAGATGTGGGACCTGCGAGACCTAATGCAGTTTTGCAGGGCCTGTAAAATGGAGATGTTCCAGCAGGCCAATGGTTGAAGCAGCGATGACTGATCAGTGACTTTTCAGTGACTTATCAGTATTGGCCTCCCATGGCATGTTTCCATCTCATATTATTTTACTCATTCGCCCACCCCCCGTATTATTAGTTACTACTGCACACAGACATGAAATCAATGTGGGAGCAGTGGTATTAATTGGCGCTATAAATGATATCACATTTGGATTTCAATACTTGTTGATGTTATGTTCATCATTTTATTGTATTTTATTATATTGCTGTAAACCCACCCTGAGCATTGTGACACAGAGGAGGGTGGGATAGAAATCAGATAAATAAATAATGTGTCCTCCCATTTGGGGTGATTTTTGCACTCCTTTGCAAAAGGGTGCAACATTGAAATCAGCAGGTGGGTATCGGGGAGTCAGAAAAGCATCCTTGCTGCTGTGGCAACAAGGTTAATATTCCTTTGCTCTGATCCAGTCATGCACAATCAACTTGTTGGGGTCAGGATAGAGATGGGTATATGCATTCACAAGACACTACTTTCAACAGTGTAGGCATTTGGAATCATTCTGTTGCAACTAGCCATGTATAAGTGTTCATGACTAGAAGTGGACAACAATCTTGCAGTGCAATATTGATAGCCAACAAAAACATCACTGCAAAGCAGAAAGTTGAGAGGCATCAGCCTAGCTGAAGTAGAGATCTTTCCTCTCTGTCTGTTCAGAAAGGGAAGGTTTCTTTTGCCCTCAGTGACACTATCACATTGCCAGATCCTATTGGCTACATGGCATCACCATGTCCACTGTGAGACCCCCAATGATGGCACTGGTATTTCTGGCCACTGTGGGATACAGAGTGTTGGACTGGATGGGCCTTTGGCCTGATCCAACATTGGCATCTCTTATGTTCTTATGTTCTCTTATGCCCCAACCCAGGGCAAGGAGTTCTTCAGCGGCGTGCCTTGTAAGGAAGCAGCAGCGTAATTGCGGCTGGATTCCCTGTGCATGGGGGGAGGGTGGGGTGCCAGCAAGGGGGCAGGGCAGATTTGGGAGGAGGCATTGCCCCATGGGCTCCATGGGCCCTACAAGCCTGGGCCCCCAGGACATAATTTTCCCACTTCTGTTATAACTTTGTCTCTACCAGATAAAATGGGCAGTTTGTTGAGCCAGAAAGGTTGCATATATCCTACATCAACCTACATAAATCCTACATATCCTACATAAATAACAAGTATAGTAAATATGTCATGAACTGGGGTGCCAGTGATCAAAACTCAGACCACAGTTAATGTGCTAGGACTATCTGTTACCTGAACTCCCACAAAAATGCTTTTCTTGTATTTTGATTTCAATGGGACCAGGAGGATGGCTCACCTCAGAGCCGGGATGCCAGCCTCCAGGTGGTGGCCCCGGGAGATCTCCTGGGTATACAACTGATCTCCAGGCGACAGAGATCAATTAGGGCTCCCAGCCTGCAGGTGGGGCCTGGAGATCTCCTGTTTTTACAACTGATTTCCAGCTGACAGAGATCAGCTCCCCTGGAGAAAATGGCTGCTTTGAAGGGTGGATGCCATGGCATTGCACCATGCTGAGGCCCCTCCCCAAACCCCGCCCTCTCCCGGATGCACTCCCCAAAGTCTCCGGGTATTTTCCAACCCAGACCTGGCAACCCTGCAGAAAATGGCCGCTTTTGAAGGTGGGCTCTATGCCCCATTGAAGTCCCTCCTCTCCCCAAACCCCACCCTCCTCAGGCTCCACCCCCAAAATCCCCAGGTGTTTCCCAACCCAGAGTCGGCGGCCCTGTGTTCTTCTCTGTGTTCGTCTCCTTAAGGTGCCTTCAAATAGTTTCTGTGCATGGGACCCATTTAGCCATGATTGTTCAAAAGCCAAACAGAACATCGCAGCATCAGAGGACAGCAATACCCTTGCTGGATGCTGCTGTACCAGTCTTGCTACATTCCGTCACTGGGTCCATGAGCACCTGAACGTGTTTGGCTGCAGGGCACATTATTTCTCCTCAAGTCTCTGCTTGACAAGTTAATCCTGAGGGTAGCTCTAATGAGGGCAAGATTTTTTTTTCCCCCAGGCTGATACTGATGCATGAATAAAAAAGAGATTATCAACCAGGAAAACAACTAAAAATAGTCATCTCACACTCCTTAATATGAAGCCTGTTTTCTTGAATAGGGTATGAGAATGGAAGTGTGACAGGAAATTTCAGAAAATGCATCTCACCTGTTTCAGCAAAGGTATTTTAAGGGAGGGGGAGGCGGATCTCTTCTATGGAAAACCACAAAGGGAAATAATGACACCCCAAAAGGATTTATTCAAATCAAGTACACTAGCGCCCTTTTCAGAAATTATAACCATGCACATCAAAAGCCCAGAGGCGGAAACTGTGCATGGATCCTCCCAATATGTACAGTTGCCATGTTGTCCAACCCTGGGCAATGCACACTTGCAAACTAGCCACTGGATTTTCCAGGGTTCTGGTGTGCAAGTACTGAAAATATGTGCATTTCTCTGTTCCAACAACAAGGTCACCGTGCACATTGGAAACTTTACAGTTAGTGCATGTTCTGATGTGCAGTAGCCAGACTCTTGGTGGAAGCAATATCTGAAAAGCATTTAGGGCAGAGATGACAAAGAAACAGGAGAAATAAAAACCCCACCCCTCTCTACACAGTTAAGAGAGCCAGGGTGGTGTAGTGGTTAAGAATGTCAGATGAGCATCTGGAAGACCCAGGTTCAAATCCCCACTCATGCCATGGAAGCTGCTGGGTGACCTTCAGCCAGTCACACTCTCTCAGCCTAACCTACCTCACAGGGTTGTTGTGAGGATACAATGGAAGGGAGGAGGTGGATGTAAGCTGCTTTGGGTCAAGAAGAAGAAGATTGGATTTATACCCCACCCTTCACTACCCAAAGGAGTCCCAGAGCATCTTACAATCTCCTTTCCCTCCCCGCAACAGACACCCTGTGAGGTAGGTGGGGCTGAGAGAGCTCTCTCGAGAACTGCCCTTAAGAGAACAGCTCTGAATGGGTCACACCAGCAGCTGCATGTGGAGGAATAGGGATTTAAACCCAGTCCTCCCAGATTATAGTTTGCACTCCTAACCACTACACCAAACTGGCCTTGGAGTAAGGCAGGGGATAAATGCATAAAAATAAAGTAGGAGGTGAAACCTTTCTAAGGTGGGTTGTTGGACGCTTTTGAAGTTAGCAAACTGGTTTGTAAACAATAGACTTTATTAGAATTAAATGGGGAGGGGCTGGCAAGGAATCACAGGATGGAGGCCAGATTAGAATGTCACACTAGAACCTGGGAGACCCGAGTTCAGATCCCCCCGCTGCCATGGAAGCATGGAAGCTTGCTGGGTAACCCTCTCAACCTAACCCTACCTCACAGGATTGTTATGAGGATAGAATGGGGAAGGGGAGAATGTTGTGAGCCACTTTGGTTCCTCATTGAGGAGAAAAGCGAGGCATAAATGTCCCTTTCTTGGATTCTCTAAACTGTCAGAGGCTTCGGCAGAGGGGTTCCCCCTTGCCCCCCCTTTATTCTCTTCTGACTGACACTCAACTGCTCTCTATGTCTGGATCATTTTAAGATCTCATCAAGGTATTTTATTTTTGGTTAATTTAGTATATCATATTTCTCTGCTTTCCCAGGAACTGACTCGGGTCGAAACCCCTACCTTTTTGGTGAGCGGTCTGATCTTGTTGAGGTCATCATCCACATGAGGGCTAGGCAGTTTACTCTTCGACAGAGTAATGTGCATCGATTCCTTCTTGGGATCCATTTCCCCCTAAGGTCTGAAACTTCAGTTCCTATCTGTACATGCACTGCTCCATTTGTATTTGTTGTACACACGCAACTCATCTACCCACCATATTCTCTTACTCACTATTTATAGAGTTTCCAGGACACTTCAATGGCTGAACTAAGGGGACGTTTGGTGTCAATAAGCTCTGCTCACTAAGCCAGTATCATTAGAGGTTTTGTACACTTCAGATTTTTGTGACCTTTTTCATTGGTGGTACACCAGCAAGTACTCTCTTTCTCCACAAATCTATGCGATTCTGTGCTCTAAGTTGATATTCATCTGTCTTTTAGCAACAACGCTAAGTAGGTAGCAAGTGAAGATTATTCAAAGCTAGCTGAACTTTGCAAATATGACCATCTGGTTTTAGTGGAGATGTGTTTTAATTGAGGATTTTATAGTATATTACATGATTTCAATGCCTTTTAAATACCCTTGGAAAGGCAGTATAAGAATGTTTGAATGAATGAATGAAGTGACTTTATGATGAGTCAGATCATCGGTTTATCAAGCCGATCCAGCCCAACCATCTAGGCAACCTAGGAGGTAGGTTCTTACATGAGATGTTAGATACCCCTCCTTGAAAATGACCTTGTTGGGCTGGGAAATAACCCAAATTATCAAATGGGTTGGAGCACTTTCCCTATGAGAAAAGGCTAAAACGTGTCACAATGACACTCAGTAGCAACACAAGGGAGAGCTGGGGGGCAGAGACAGGGGGGGCATTTGACACCAGCGGTGGCAACATCACAATGTAATTTTGGGGTACAAATCAAGAAGTGACAATGGGTAGTTCTAGGAATTTCCAGAAACGATATGATAAAACCATAAAGTTCCCAGCGATTCCTAGAGCTACCCATTATCACTACCCATACTGGGAGATCTGGCAATCCAATGGGGAGGTCACCTAGGGCACCAAAGCTTGAGAAGCACCAAAAAGTCTACACTGAATTCCTCCTCCTGTGCCTTGGGCTGTGCCAGGCTTCCATCACCATCCTCACCATGCTTCCAGTGCCAACCCTCACTATGCCCAGGGCTTTTTTGGTAGAAAAAGCCCAGCAGGAACTCATTAGCATAATAGGCCACACCCAACAGCAGAAACTCATTAGCATATCAGGCCACACCCCCAGCAACACAGCTCATGAACATATTAGGCCACACACCCCATGTTACCAGAAGTTAGGTCATCCAGCCACACCCACCTTTTGCCTCTTATTCTGTTCACCTTGTTTGTCGTCAAAACCCAGGGCTTTTTTTGTAGCAAGAACCCCTTTGCATGTTAGGCCACACACCCCTAATGTAGCCAATCATAATAAGTTTCTGCTGTTGGGTGTGGCCTATTATGCTAATGAGTTCCTGCTGGGCATGGCCAACTTGGGAGCCAGCCGGAACTCCGCTCCTGTGCGTTCCTGCCCAAAAATAGCCCTGACTATGTCAACAGCTGCCAGCTGTGCATCCAGCTGCAGCGGCTGCAGCACAAGGGAGCACTGCTCCTGCCTAGGGAAAGTCAAAAGGGGAGCCCCCAACATCACAATGTAATTTTGGGGTACAAATCAAGAAGTGACAATGGGTAGTTCTAGGAATTTCCAGAAATTCCTAGAACCTGGATGGAACCCGGGATCTTCTGCAAGCAAAGCTCTGCTTTCCCTTCCATAAAATGTACAAATTCTTGAACGTTATTTTTCATAACAATGTCAGCCTTTTCCATTATACAGAAGCCACAGCAAAAACGTAAGAAAAATATGAATGGAAATAAGTAGAAATGAAACATGGGCCATTCACTGCTCCCTAGTCGATAATCCAAATCTCACCACTCCCACAAACAGCAGCTGGCAATCAAAGCAGTTTGCAATCGCAAACCTTCGCCATGGCTCACAAAGCATCCCAGAAAGAGATGTATCATCTACCACATCACCGATGTCTGAAGGTCACACCATTAGTCTGCCAAGGTCACACTGTCTACTCTGACCCACAGCCATTCTCCAGAATCTCAGGAAGAGGTCCTTGACCTCATTTCAGAAAGACAGGCATAAGATTCCCAGGTAGCTTTGTGACTGCTGTGCATATTCCCTCATAAAGCTGACACACCAGCCCTCCATACACACAGTATTACATGCAGTGGAATTGACATGCATAGAACTGGGGCTGGAACAAGCACTGATCCACAAGCACATATGTGGCTGTTGGTTCATAAGTGTGGAATCTACATGTGTAAAAAGTGTACAGTTGTATCCCTGTGATCAGGAAAAATTGAAAAAGCAGTGACGTATACTTACCGTGCACATACACTCTATGCATACGACCCGCCAATCATGCATAGAGGGGGTCAGAACCAGTGCATCCGTGACTACTTCACCACATGTTGATTTCATTGTGTGAAATGTCATATTGTGTGTGTGTGTGTGTGTGTGTGAAGTCTCATCAAGTCGCAGCCAACGTATGGCAGCCCCAGCAAGGGTCTTTCAAGGCAAGTGATTAAGCAGAGGTGCCTTGCCAGTTTGGTGTGGTGGTTTAGGAGCGCGGACTCTAATCTGGGAGAACCGGGTTTGATTCCCCACTCCTCCACATGCAGCTGCTGGTGTGACCATGGGTCAGTCACAAGTTCTCTCAGAGCTGTTCTCTCAAGGGCAGTTCTTGAAAGAGCTCTCTCAGCCCCACCTACCTCACAGGATGTCTGTTGTTGGGAGGGGAATGGAAAGGGATTCTAGGCTGCTCTGAGATTCCTTTGGGTAGTGAAGGGCAGGGTATAAATCCAGCCCCTCCTTTCCTCAGTGCCTTCCTCTGCAGAGCCTTCCTTCACGATCTCCCTTCCAACTACCGACCCTGCTTAGCTTCCAAGATCTGATGAGACCACACTATACCATGCTGCCTTCCCTCCCTCATATCATATGCAGAGGAGTACAAAGACAACAGAATCATAGAAGCAAATTGTACAGCACCCTGTAGGAAGAGCTGGGGTGTTGGTTTATGGGGATTCGTGGGAGGAGCAAAAATTAAGGGGAGTCAGGGGTGAGGCCTATGGATTTTGTTAAGGTCCCAGGAGGGAAGGTAGCATGGCATTGCCCGATCTCATCAGCTGTCAGAAGCTAAGGAGGATTGGTGCTTGGTTGGGAGACTCCACAAAGGACGGCACTGGCAAACCACCTCTGCTTCTCACATGCCTTGAAAGCCCCTCACTGAGGGTGCCATAAGTCGGGTGTGACCTGACGGCACTTTACACACACACACACATACACACATATGAATTTACCCCTATATCTTGAGCTCAGGAAACACACATTTATTCTGTGCAGGTACATTTGGTAAGGATGGGTCCATTCAACGTAGTATATACACTGCTCAAATGGTTTAACAAATCTGTCTTTCTGTCATGAGGCACTTCATATTTCCCCCCCACCTTCATTTTCTTTTCCCTCCTGACATTTCACCCTCCGCACACTGAAACCCTCAGCTCGGGATTTAGAATCCAAAGTTATAGGATTTTTTTTACATTTTTTTTTATTTGTGGCTCCACAGCCTTGAATCCAAATTGAAAGATGCCGTTCAGCTGTCCTTCTATAAATAGGCAGCAATTATAAAGAAATAAGGGTCAGTATGAAGTCCCAGAGAGCGTTTATAATAACCTGCACTTGCTATATTTAACCAGAGACATGAAAACTGCTTCATTTTCAAGGAAGCCTTTAAGTATTACAAATGAAGAATTTACAAAGGCATGAATTATTGATGAAGGGGTAAGCTCACTGGATTTTGTACAACGTGTGTGCGTGTGTGTGTGTGTGTGTTACTATTTGAGCATACTTCCCTTGCTTCAGTCTACAGGTGCCTTCTCCTGGAATTTTTGCTGTGTTCATTTCAGGCTAAAAATATGAATCCATTTACAAGTTTAATCCAGTTTCCTGAAGCAGCCAAACACAAGCAGGCACGCTATACTTGTCTCTAAATGCAGAGGGCCTAGAAGGAAAGCGCACCTGGGAAACAGTAGCCCGGTTCACAAGTTAACAGCCAATATATGTACAATCTATGTACAATGTCCACTGGGATTTTCTTTATACACATACTGAGTCATTCTCATGTTAAATTCAACACATGCATTGCTGCTTTTAACACAGACACTCCATTTATCTAAATACCGCTCCCTGATTTCATTGGTAAACTAAATGTGTAGAACCAGCTTTGAGTCCAGTGGCACCTTTAAGACGAAAAAAGTTTAATTCTGGTTATAAGCATTGGTGAGCACATCTGAAGAAGTGTGCATGCACACAAAAGTTTATACCCAGAACTAAATATTGTTGGTCTTAAAGGTACCACTGGACTCAAACTTTGTTCTGTTGCTTCAGACCAACACAGCTACACACCTGAAAGTAAATGTGTGTTGGCTCTTACTTGCAAACAGATACAGACATGATGTATGCACATTCACAGTAACATGTGAACAGGGCTACTGGCATACATCTTGCCATCTCTCCTTATATATAATTCTGTTTTGGTCATGGACTCCCCTGAACATTCCAACACGCTCCCAAATCAGTTCGCTCGCTGATCTGTCACTCAGAGGGTCTCCCTATCCAGTGGCTGCGTTGCCTGAGTCCTGCCTCCAACATTCTAAACAGTTTGCTGTTCCTCTCCCCCCCATAGCCAGTCAGAACACAGAGGTCATTTGCATATGTGGCCTGATTGGCCTTTGCCTTGAAACACAGAGGTCATTTGCATATGCGGTCTCATTGGCCTTTGCCTCTAACATTCTAAACAGGTTGCTGTTCTGAGGTAAAATCTGTTCTGAGGTAAAATACATTTCCCCTTAGTACCTGTTGAGGGAAATCATTGTTGCCAATCTCCAGGTGAGGGCTGAAGATAACTCAGAATTACAACTGCTTTCTAGATGGCAGAGATCAGTTCGCCTGGAGAAAATGGTGGACTCTGTGTCCTTATATCCTGCTGAGATGGCCCCTGTATGACAGCCAATGTGACGTAGAAGTCAGGGCTTCAGAGCATGGTAGAG
>NW_015174997.1:28576-49188 GCF_001447785.1 Gekko japonicus | reverse complement strand
CTGGAGATCACTCAGAATTACAACTGCTCTCCAGGAGGGAGGGGGGAGGAGATGGAAAGCTGAAGTCAGAGGGGCAGATCAAGGTAGGTTGATGGTTGGCTGGGAAGGAGATAGGTTTGACAACTCCAGGTTGGAAAATTCCTAGAGATTTGAGGGATGGAGCCTGGAGAGGGTGGGGTGTGAGGAGGAGTGGTACTTCAGACAGGTACAATGCCATAGACTCCACCCTCCAAACCAGCCATTCCCTCCTGGGGAACCATTGTTGCCAATCTCCAGGTGAGGGCTGGAGATCATTCAAAATTACAACTGTTGTTCAAGTAACAGAGATCAGTTCCTCTGGAGAAAATAATGGACTCAGTATCATTATACCCTGCTGAGATTGCAACAGCAAATTGACACTGAGTGCCCAAGGCTGGGGCACTCTCCCAAGGCCTCTTTCTAGAGCTCATTGTATTTATTTCCTCAATGGGCCTTATTCCTAGTGTAGTATAAAGTGGAAGACGAGGATAAGAACATAAGAGATGCCAATGTTGGATCAGGCCAAAGGCCCATCCAGTCCAAAACTCTGTGTCACACAGTGGCCAGAAATACCAGGTGCCATCAGGAGGTTCACCAGTGGGGCCAGGACATCAGAAGCCTTCCCACTGTTGACCCCCCCAAGCACCAAGAAGACAGAGCATCACTTGCCTTAGAGCCCCTATCTATACCTTGTGGCTAATAGCCACTGATGGACCTCTGCTCCATATGCTTATCTAATTCCCTTTTGAAGCCATCCATGCTTATAGCCGCCACCATTTCCTGTGGCAGTGAATTCCATGTGTAAATCACTCTTTGGGTGAAGAAGTACTTCCTTTCATCCATTCTAACTCGACTGCTCAGCAATTTCATTGAGTGCCCACGAGTTCTTGTATTGTGAGAAAGGGAGAAAAGTACCTCTTTCTCTACCTGCTCTATCTGGTGCAAGATCTGGTGCAAGAATGGCTGGCTTGCCAGGCTAGGATCTGGGAGGTTTGGTTCAACTTCGTACTCACCCATGAGGATCACCAAAGTGACAGTCCTAAGGACACTTTCCTGGGAGTAAGCCCCATTATGCAACATGGTGCTTACTTCTGAGCATACCTGCTTAAGATTTCCCCCTAAGGACTCGATCCCAAACAGCAGTTGTGGGGCTAAAATAGTGATGGGACCAATCCAGAGCTGTCAGTGGTATCTATTCACCAAGAGAACAGAGACTCTACAGTGCTGTCATAAGAATACTTTACTGGGAGTAAGCCCCACTGACAGACCTAAGACTCTGAGCAGACCTCCTTAGGATTGCTGTCCTATTCTGCCATCGGAGGCAAAGAAGCACCTGGGGTTACCATCAACAGGCCTGCGGGGAAAATGTCCTGTCCCTTTAATAAACGTTTAACCTGTGGAAATGGGCAGTGGAAACTTTTCATAACATGGGAGTAAATAACATCCCATTCAGCTTCCATTAAAGGGACAGGGTATTTTGTTTTCTCCAGGCAATTTGGCAAGCAACCTGGTTCCTAACTGCTTGACTCTCTGGATTTTAAAGGCCCCCCCCCACCATCCTGAAGGAGGTGCTTAAACATTTGCTCAGCAACAGGGACTAATACTGGGAAGGGGTGATATATAATTTGCCAGTTTTTATTGTAAACCACTTTGAGTAATGAGGACAAACAGTAAAGAAATACTGTAATTAAATAAATGTGATCATAAGAAATGATCACAAGATTAGCTGAGCTCATTTCATAGGCAGACCCTGCAGGCACACAGAAACACTAGTAGTAAGTCTCAGTTTAAAATATCAACGTTATTCCTCCCCCCTCCCCTTTGATAATGTGCCTTTTAAAACTGGAACTGATAGCAGGGAAGCAGGGGAATGTCCATTGAAAATACACATTCATGATGAAAATGGGAACATCCAGATCCTTCAGAAATATTTGAATAGCTGTTTGCTGAACTGGCAGATGCTCAGGCATGCCTACTGGAAAGCTGGCATCTGAAGCAGGCTCCAGTCCATTGCACTGGCAAAAGGAGAGGCAGGTATCGCATATTTCTAGCGGTCCAGAAAGTCCATGTTACCTGCTCATTCCTGATATTTATATTACCCCATACAGTTTACCAAACTAGATCACTGATTTGGGCATTGAGGGTCCTGCTCTAAAGTCCCTGGCACACCATGTCAGTTCCCCCTTCCAAAAAAAAAAAAAAATGCCTCTGCTCAGCTAGTTGTCAATATTTGCCTTTGACAACCAAGGGGCTGATAATTACATGCAAGAAGTTTCAGGGAAACCTTGTCTAGCTTGTTGCTCTTCACTGCTGGTTGTAATTTGCTTACTCCTGATCTTGGCACATTCGATTTGGGAATCCCACTTAAAAACTTCCTCCCGGGATTGCCTCTTCATACAGCAGAGCAATCTTTCATTAGAAAAGCCACTTCCAAACTAAAACTCCATTTCTTGCTTGATTTAACACTCTCTTAATCTGGTGTTTGGGATTAGCAAAATTGCATGGGTAGCAGGATTCTGCACGCCCAAAGAGCTGGCTGGGAAGATTTGACCATGAAATGAAAAATGACCTTTTCTGCAGAGAGGCGGGGGAAGAGAGAAAGGTGTCTTTCAGACCTTTTTCTAAAACAAAGCTGCTGGTCTGACAAAGGAGTGCTTCAAATGAGTAAGAACCCACACAAAAGCCTTTTGTTCCTAATCATTTTGATTGCCCGGAGGCTGCGTCTCATACATAGATTTGGGCAAGAAGGTGTATTTCTCCTCTGGGCTGTTAGAGGGAGCTGATGCACCTTGAGAAACCTTTGTTTCAGTGTGTACAAATGGCAATCAGGAGTTAATCCCAAAGAAGTATTATCTGGAAGGTCATGGGGAACATTTTTTTTAACTCTACCTGTTTCCAAATCGACGTGGGTCATTGTTGTAATATGCAAGCTGTCGGGTTTCACAGAGCCCTTCATTAGGTAAAACGCAACATTTCAGACCTGTGTGGTCCAATGTTATTCATTGACTGAAAGACATTTGTATTGATTTGTTTACTTCATTTATTGCCAGCCTTTCTGACAGAGAACCAAGGCGGATCACACCCAAAAAAAGACAATCGGAGCTATATCAATAGACGACACAATAAAGCAAGATTACAAAGTTGGATTAGGGCACTGAACAAGTGTACAACGTACAATAAAAGAATAAAATATGTACAACAATGAAGCAAAACTGAATTACAAACTTTGAGAAACAGTGCGACAGAATGGGATGTACCATAAACAAAGCTATCAGACATGTGGCCAGTGCTGGACCTCAAAGGCCCAACAGTGAACCCAAGGAGGCTTTACCTTAAACAGAAGCCTTCTACAGTTCCACTCATTTAGAAGTCCCACCTTGCATGTGAGCCTCAGCAGCTCTTTAAACTGAGGCAAGAAAAAAATTATCTGGCCTGAACCCAGCAAAGCAATCTTTATGTTCTTAAGTGTCTATTGTATAGAGTTCATTT
The DNA here is from genome assembly GCF_001447785.1 of Gekko japonicus. Lineage (NCBI taxonomy): Eukaryota > Metazoa > Chordata > Lepidosauria > Squamata > Gekkonidae > Gekko > Gekko japonicus. The sequence continues at coordinate 45,681 of NW_015174997.1, read as the reverse complement.
ATTTGTTTTGTTGATTCCATTATTTCTTCCACTGAAGAATTCAAGGCAGCTTACATAGGATTAGGGGAGGAGCTGTGGCTCAGTGGTAGAGCATCTGCTTGGAATGCAGAAGGTCCCAGTTTCAAATCCTGCCATCTCCAGTTACAGGATCCGGCAGTAGGTGATCATAGAATCAACAACAAGCCTTTATTACGGTCATAGACCAGTATAATAGAAGACAGATAAGTACAGATAAGGGAGCAATAAAATTATAAAATATTATGGCATCTAAAATTATAAATAAGAATCTAAAAGTGTTAAAATACAGACATGATAAAATCAATATTAAGATCAGAAATTAGATTTAGGCCTATCTGTACTTTATTTCTTTCCTAGTTTGGTATGCCAACCAACCAAATTTGGCAACCATCCTAGTCAGCTTTTGGTTATCCCCTGCCAGCATAGTTGACAAAAGTATGCTTCTATTACAACCTGGAAAGGAATTAACTATAGGCTTGATCATAGAATCATAGAACCATAGAGTTGGAAGGTACCTCCAGGGTCATCTAGTCCAACCCCCTGCACAATGCAGGAAATTCAAAACAAATACCTCCCCACCGCCCATACACACCCAGTGACCCTTGTTCCACACCCAAAAGATGGGGGGAAAACCCTCCAGGATCTCTAGCAAAACTGGCCGGGAAAAAAAATTGCTTCCTAACCCCAAAGTAGCAATCAGCATTTCTCTCGGTGTGTAAGAAAGGGCTACAAGAACTAAGCACTGAGGCAACCCTTCCTGCTCTCCCTCTCATGATCTGCCTGAGTTCAAAGAATCCGCTCTGCTGTCAGATGGCCATCTAGCCTATGTTTGAAAACCTCCAAAGGAGAGCCCACCACCTCCCAAGGAAGCCTGTTCCACTGAGGAACTGCTCTCACTGTCAGGAAGTTCTACCTAATGTTTAGCCAAACACTCTTCTGATTTAATTTCAACCCATTGCTTCTGGTCCGACCTTCTGGGGCAACAGAAAACAACTCCACACCATCCTCTATATGGTACTACTTCAACTACTTGAAGATGGTTAACATATCACCTCTCAATCATCTCCTCTCCAAGCTAAACATGCCCAGCTCCTTCAACCTTTCCGCCTAGGACTTGGTCTTCAGACCCCTCGCCATCTTCATTGCCCTCCTCTGGACACGTTCCAGCTTGTCTGTATCTTTCTTAAATTGTGATACCAAAAACTGAACACAGTACTCTAGGAGAGCTCTAACCAGAGCAGAGTAAAGTGGCACCAACACTTCATAGTATCTGGACACTATACTTCTGTTGATACAGCTATACTTCTGTTGATATCTGTTGATTCAGTGAAAGACTCAGCCTGAGACCCTGGAGAGCCACTGCCAGTCTGAGTACACAATACTGACCTTGATGGTCTAATGGTCTGATTCAGCAGAAGACAGTTTCATGTGTGTTCATGTGTGATTACCAGGAGGTCTCCAGTCAAGGAGCATACCTGGCCCAGGACCTGCTTAGCCTCGATAAGGTTGCTGGATCATGTGTGAAAGCCATCCAGCCATTCCAAAATATAAATAATTGCACCTTTCTGGTTTCAGATGCATAATTTCTTCTTAACTTCCTTGCCGCTCAGGTTACCAGTTCTCCATATAACTCACTTGAATAATGAAGCCGTTATTTCCCTAAACAGCTTCCTTGAGATGATCCAGAAAGTACAGACATAAAGCAGGTCTACTCAGAAACAAGACCATGTTATTCAATGCTGCTTACTCTCAGGAAAGCATCCTTTAGGATTGCAGCCATAGGTTTGGTTCCAACCAGCTTTTATTTCATGGGGGGGAAGGGGTTCCCCTTTGATCACCAAAAAAGGGCTCTGTTGGGGATCATGGGACGTGAATGGACAAAAGTCATTTGGGACATCCAAAGTGGAATTGGGCAAGACTGGGTGGAAAAGGTTGGCTTGATCCAACCTGTAGACTCCAAGCTTTCTCTCCCCCTTCCCTTCCCAAATACCAGCTTCTGAAGAGCCACTTTCAAACTTTCCCAGAGTTTCTTAGGCCTGTCCACACGAGAGGATTAGGGCTGGGAGAGGGACGGAACGGGGGCGGAGCAAACGGGTGCGATCCCCCTGCAACATCTGGGAAGCGTACCATGTCCGTCCCCGATCCGGCCCTTCCAGCGATGATCCACACCAAAAAAGAACCACCTACCAAAGTGGTTCTTTTCGAACGGCCGCAGCAACGCTGGCCGTGGGATCGCCGGCGCGTTCTTTCGCCGACGCATCCCCGGCTCCTTGCCGCAGTTCAGCAGACTCCCCTGCCTTTCTCCCCGTCTCCCCAGCATCTGATCGTGCCGGGGAGCAAATGCACAGCGGCTCAGGGGATCTGTATGATCCCGCCGCTGCGTGCCTATTTAGGTGCGGCTTTTTAAAAGCCGCACTTTGGCCGTCCCTTCTTCCCTCGTGTGGCAGGGGCCTTAGAAAGAGGAGTTCAGAAGGGTTCAAATGAAGTGATTTAATTACACTTAAAAAAAAAATCCGTATGCAATTTTATTTTACAGGCATACATGTTGATAGGGTTGTTTCATGGAGCATCTGATCAGATGAAGTATCTTTACTAATCATGACTAATGTGCAAAACCAAATCTCCACAGGTGAGCAGATCGATTCGCATTGCGTGCCAAGAGTAGATACATTTTCATAAAAGTATGTCAGCTGATAACGCAGATAAGGTTCTTTCGGTTCTCTGAATAATTTCAACACATATATCCCACACAAAATTCATGCCATGCTCTCGGAATGTATTGAAATGAACTTGCTGCCAATCGTTTCTTTCTTTCTTTTTCCCCCAGTGAAATTGAAGCAAGATTTAATTTTGTTTTCCTCCTTGCTGAATTTGGAAACTGGTAGTTTTTTAAAATGAGAAGTGTTTAAAAAAACACCTTTGCTCATCTTGTAAATTCATATTACTAATATATTATCTCATGTCCTATGTAAAAAAAATCAGACTCATGATAAGCCCACAAAACCCTGGAAACATTCAGCTAAGAGAACATCCTGACTAAAAAGATGTTCTTATTATAATGCCTTAAAATCTACAATCACATTTAGACAAGGCACTCAACGTATAGGTAGAGACTGAATGAAGCGATGGTTAATTGTATTTTTTTATTATTTGAGACACTGGTAATGTGCCTTTCCTTAATAAGCCCTAGATGGATAACCACCACTCAAATTAAAAACATTTTTATACAGCCACATGCCAAACACAAGTAAACTCATACAAATGCCCATTGACTTAGAAGTAGGGTAGCCACCAAGAAAACAAGGGCCGCAGCTAACCATACCATGGGGAAAAGGTACCTTCAAAGAGCATTGGTCTGTTGGAACATTACTGGTGTGCTGGTGTCACTATTTCCTGTCTGTTTCCATGACTTGAAAATTTGTGGGCTGGTTCATACCGTTACATTCATGTGGGGGTTATCGATTAAAATAGTGAGCAGTAAATTCCTTTATAACCTTGGCTGTATAAAATGAATGCAGGAAATCCATACAATTAAATTTGGTTTAATCTGGGTACTCCAAACTGCTTTTACCCCCGCGGTAAACTGCTGTCACACTAAAGGTCAACCATTCCCACCACAAAGAGAAGATGTGAGAGGCACCTATAGAATGCCAATTTCACCCTCCTCTGCAACCAGCTGGCTTTGGGCAACTAAAGGGCATAGATCTGTGTGTGCCATCAGCCCATGCATGGCTGCCTACATTACTGACAGCCACAGCTTAATGTCACAACCTGAATAGAGTCAACCATGAGAAAAAGGTGATTGTGAAAATGGACTCAGACTTGCCAAACGGGGCTTTGGATTTTAGTGAGATACTCATTTTTAATGGGTTGGATCTCCTAGGGTTGCCAGGTCCTGGCACGGGGTAGGGTTGCCAGATACAGATTGGGAAACTCCTGGAGATTTGGGGGTGGAGCCTGGGGAGGCCAGGGACCTCAGTGGGGTACAATGCCACAGAGTCCATCCTCCAAAGCATCCATTTTCTCCAGGGGAACTGTTCTCTGCAGTCTGGAGATGGTTCCAGGGGATCCCCAGGGCCCACCTAGAGGCTGCCATCCTCCCTAGATTCCACTGATTATTCCCTCGCACGCAAAGGGAAGGGCAGTTTTCATGAGTTCCCCCTGTCTTGCTGTTCCTGGGGAGATGGAGAAGTGGCACTCTGCTGGTGGAACAATTTTCAGCAAGACCCAGTCCAGTGAACATGCCCATCCACTTGGGTTTCACAGGCAGCCATTTTTACCACACATTTTACCACACACATGAATAGGGTGTATAGTAAAAAATTTCCCTGCAACCATTTACTAAGTGGTATCTTGCCACCTCCTATATTTAACCATTGGGTAAGTTAGCAGGCTAGGTGTAGATGTACATGTTGCCAAATACAAATTTTTATCACACATTGGTACTTTTGATCACACATTCTACTATAGATTTTTACCACACGGCTGTACTTGTCGTATGGGTTAAAAAACACACACACATCCTTACTTTCTGGCAGCCCAGGTGCCCCAAACTGAGTGCTCTTGCCCCCGTTGTATCTCGATTATCTGCACAGGCCTCTCCTCCTTCTAGAAATAAACCTCATCTTGAAGCAAGGAACTGTTATAACAAGCAAGGTCCACACATTCAAATTCAGCACGGCCAAGTGCTGTGGAATTCATTCATTAAACGAGACAGTTAGAAGCAAGAGCCTTTTCCGCCTGTATTGCCTGCAATAAAAAATATTCAAAGCACTTCATATTTCATTAAAATTATCAGCAGAATGATTTTCATCTAATGTTATTTCAGCTTTTAATAAAAAGGGGGGGGTCTTGCAAAACAAACATCCGAGAAAGGCCCATCCTTCTTCTCATTCTCTTCTTTACAATTATGACATTGAATCTCCCCATGGATGAGGAAATGACCCATAAATTGAGTTATGAAGGTCATCATCTATGAAGTACAAATATTTCCATATTTCTACCCCCCCCCCAAAAAAAAAGGTATTGTCAGCTCTCCTTGACAGAAATGACTTTAGTTCATGGTGAATTTAAAGCCTATGTATCAGGTTTGGAGGATAAAGATCATTTTCAAAAGTCTGTATAGACTTTGAAGTGGAGGCTTTTAAAAACCGTCTATGTACTCAATTCATTTCTTTTTTTCCCTTTCTTTTTTTTTAGTTTTAAGCATCCTAAGCCCCCAACAATAGCCCGCCTTAAATCGCCAAGTTAAAAAAGTTGTTTTGAAAGCTTTCTTTTACCATGCCACAGCTGTGACAATTAGATTATTTCTCTGTGATCCTGCCCGTTGTTTGCTGATTAGAAGCTTTGAAGCCGGGGAAATGATTAGATCAAAAATAGACGCAGGTTTTTTGTGGGGTGGGGGGGAATAACACTGAGAAGAAAGATTAATGTTATTTATGATGATCTCCAAGCCTTATTGTACAAACTGATAAATATAAGCTGAACTCCAGGTATCTCAGATGGATATCCAGTACTCAGAGAAGCATTGCTGCTTCAGTCTCCTTCTTAGGCCCAGCCAGACAGTTGGTCCATCTAGCCATTAGTTTGGACTCCAACTGAAAGCAGATGTCCGGCTATTCAGGCAGGCAAATTATGCCAAAGCAGAATGTGAAAAAAGGTAAATTCCAAAACAGGAGCAAGGTGAGAATGAGAAAAAGAAGAACTAAGGGAGGGGCCATGACTCAGTGGTAGAGCAGCTGCTTGGCGTACAGAAGACCCCAAATTCAATCCCATCTCCAGATGAAAGGACCAGGTAGTAGGTGATGTGAAAGACCTCCGCCTGAGATTCTAGAGACCCACTGCCAGTCGGAGCAGACAATATTGATCTTCAGGGCTATTTTTGGGCAGGAACGCACAGGAACGGAGTTCCGGCTGGCTCCCAAGTTGGCCATGCCCAGCAGGAACTCATTAGCATAATAGGCCACACCCAACAGCAGAAACTCATTCGGATTGGCTACAATGAGGGGTGTGTGGCCTAACATGCAAAAAGCCCTGGGTTTTGACAACAAACAAGGTAAAGAGAATAAGAAGCAAAAGGTGGGTGTGGCTGGATGACCACACTTCTGGTATTAGGTGTGGCCTAATATGTGAATGAGCTGTGCTGTCAGGGGTGTGGCCTAATATGCTAATGAGTTCCTGCTGTTGGGTATGGCCTATTATGCTAATGAGTTCCTGCTGGGCTTTTTCTACAAAAAGAGCCCTGTTGATCTTGATGGACTGAGGCAGCTTCATGTGTATTGGCATTGCAGTCCTATTCAGAGTTGCTTCAGTCCCAGCCTTTTGATTTCAAATCTGATTCCAGTGTGTTTAGAGTAGAGTTACTCTGTCTAGGATTGCATCACTGCTCACTTTGCTTCCTTCTCCATATCTACTGTAACAATTTAACTGGGACTTGCAGATGTCCTCTTTCTGGTACCTGAGTTCAGAGAACTTGAAAGATTAATACAGTGTTTGAATTGTGCCCTGAAACAGACTGGAAGCCGCTGAAGATTGTTCAACATCAACAAGGTATCTTCCAGTTGGGAAGTCCTGGTCACTGCTGTATTTTGAACCAGTAGAATTTTCAGCATAACCTTCAAAGTAGGGCTGTGCACTTGGATATTTCGGGTTTGAATATCTGAAAAATACCTTACCAGTATTTTTTTTTTGTATAGTCAGATTATCTGGATGGTATTCGGAATTTTTTGGGACGTCAGTAAATGAGATCCCTACAATCCCAGAAATATGCAAAAATATCCAGCAATACCCAGTGTGCCGTTTTAAGGTTCCCATGTCTGTTGCTCTTAAGTTTTCATTCAGCTTAACAGGACTCCTGGGCAACAGGAGGGAGGGGGGAGGCAGGCCACTCTCCCAGGCAATGGGACCAGACGTTAGAGGTTAGCACTTGAAGTGTCTGCCCAGCCATGATAATCCTCTCTTAGGCAGATCACGATAAGGGGGGGCAGGAAGGGTTGCATCAATGCTTAGTGAACCTTTCTTAGATGCCCAGGGAAATGCCAATCTCCACTTTGAGGGGGTTTCTCCAGGCCAGTTTGGCTGGCTATCCTGAAGGTTTTTGTCATCTTCTGGGCATGGAACAATGGTCAATGGGGGTGGGGGAGGTATTTGTGAATTCCCTGCCTTGTGCAGGGGGTTGGACTAGGTGACCCTGGAGGCAGGGCTATTTTTGGGCAGGAACGCACAGGAACGGAGTTCCGGCTGGCTCCGAGTTGACCATGCCCACCAGGAACTCATTAGCATAACAGGCCACACCCAACAGCAGAAACCCATTAGGACTGGCTACATTAGGGGTGTGTGGCCTAACATGCAAAGGGTTCCTGTTACAAAAAAAAATGTGTTTCTGCTGTTGGGTGTGGCCTGTTATGCTAATGAGTTCCTGCTGTGCTTTTTCTACAAAAAAAGCCCTGCCTGGTAGTTCCTTCCAACTCTATGATTCTGTGATCTTTCTGTGGCTCTCTGGTCATGTTGGGCAAAGAGGATAAATGGCCTGCAGCCAGACTCCATCATTTCATGGCTTGAGCTTCTGGAGTGCTGCTGTCCCTTTTGCTACTGTTGCTGTGACCTCTACCTTGGAGTGTTGCTCGCTCGGGAAGACCTCCTAGCTGTGTGCCTGCCTGCTGGACATCTTCTGGGCTGGTTTTCTAAATTTTGACTTTGTTTTAAAATATTGTTTCAAGTTTTTTCTGTGTTTTTCATTTTTGCCTGGAGGGTGTAGCTGGAGGATTTCTTACTTTCTTTCTAAATACTTTTCCTTGGTTTTGTTTTTTGCTGTTGTTGAAAGGTTTGGGTTCTCTTCTCTGAATGCCTGGTGGGTCAAGGAGCAGGAGCCGGTGCTGAAATGTTGGAATAGCTGTACCCATACTAGTACTTCAATAGGCAAAATGAAATTGTACCATGTAGAATCTGGAAATGTGTGTCATCACAATGATGGCTTTGAAGAGATAAGACGATCCACCCCACCCAAAAAAAAATTTAAATTGCATGGGAATTAAGCATGCACTAAACTTTAAAAGCTAGTGGAATTATTAGTGTTGGAGTATTACCCCCCATCTCCAGTTTGTTTATTTAATTTATTTATTTATTTAACATTCGACTTATACCCCACTCGAACCCCTCCCCACGGGGTCTCTGAGCGGCTTACATAGTAGATCATCCCTATCTATGGGCACATATATTGTTAGGGGCGGGACTGCCTACCAGCACCCAGTGGGATTCGGCTTGATGTTCCGTCAGCTCGTCTCGGCTCTCGGCTTCGGCCTCTCCCATCCACTTTCTTCAGGCTCCTCAGGTAGTCTTTTGGAGTCGGCGGGCCCATCCGACGCGTAGATCGCATTGGCGCGGCTCTGGCTCCGTCCCTCAGGCTCCGCCCCGCCTGCGCCGCTGAACTTATATGAACAGGCGTATATCGGAGCCTTAAAAGAAGCCATGAAGTGACCAACTAACTAGCTTAGCCAATGGTGCTGAGGTTTCAGCCTCCGCTTGGGTTGCCAGCTACCAGGTGGGCAACAAACACACAGGAAACACAGTAAGGTTGAGCAAACGCAGAAAAACACCGTGTTAGAACAAAACACACAATACTATTATGCAACTACAACTATGTCTTCATATATTGATTTAAATCATTTACTTAAATACAATAGAGAACCGGAGAAGCATTCTATAGAATTGTTGACTTGTGCATTGTAGCATTGTGAGCTTTGGTTCCAGGAAAAATCATTTTGCTTGAAGAAGCATCTCTCGAAACACGCAGTTTTTGCCTGGGAGGCGTGCTGCTTTGATGCTTGCTGTATCTCTTTTTGGAAAGCATCTCCATCAGTCTCTCACCAGAAAGCAAGATAGTCTACAGCATTGGAACCTGACTTTGTAGCTGTGGACTTTTCTACTAGATATATAATGTTCTTTAGGTTTTTGTACTATAATGAATAAGATACACTAGGGTCTCTATTGTATTTATGGTTTAAATCAATATATGAAGACATAGTAGCATAATAGTATTGTGTGTCTTGTTCTAACACGGTGTCTTTCTATGTTTGCTCAGCTTCCAGTTGGGGCCCGGAGCTCTTCTGGAATTACAAGTGATCCTCACCCTACCCAGATCACTGCCCCTGGAGAAAATAGGGAGCGGTGGCGCAGGCACTTCAACGCCTGCATTAACAACACTAGCGAACAGCCACTATGGCTGTTCGAGACCCACCGCGGCCGGGGTGAGCTCCCGGCCCAAGTCCCAGCTCCCGCCCACCCAGCGGCTCGAAAGCGTAACCGCAAGTAGACAAATGGGTACCTGCCCTAGGTTGGCAGGGGGCACCCTCCCTCCTGATGCCATCAGGAGCCGGCTGGGAGATATTGTCGCCCCGTCCTAAGGCACCAGGAAGAAACAACGGAAGCCCGCCCGTGAAACACAACAGGACCGCGCCGCTCGGGTGTCGATAGGTAGCCCCTCCCCCAGTCAAATTGTGGCCCTAGGATAGGAACTCATTAGGCACTTAGGCCATATACCTGTAAACCGCCCAGAGACCCTTGGGTAAAGGGCGGTATACAAATCGAAGATATAAATAAATAAAAATAAATAAAATGAAAACTTTGGTGGGCTTTATGGATTACACCCCTCTGAGGTCATTCCCCTTCACAAACCCCACCCTCCCCAGGCTCCACACCCAAATCTCCAGAAATTTCCTATCGAGGTATTGGCAACTTTACTGCTGCCCACAAATCCCACAAAGGAGTCTCAGGGCAACCTTAGTCCCCTAAGAACAGACTCCAGTTCTAGATCACATCCTCCCTTCTATCCATATATGGTATTTAGGTAAAGGTTTCCCTTGCTTGAAAGCCAGTCAAATCCGACTCTAAGGATGCGGTGCTCATCACCGTTTCCAAGCCGAAGAGCCAGCGCTGTCCAAAGATGCTTCTGTGGTCACGTGGCCAGCATGACAAAACGCAGAGGCGCATGGAATGCTGTTACCTTCCCACCAAAGCAGTACCTATTTATCTACTTGCGATTTCTTGCTTTCGAACTGATAGGTTGGCAGGAGCTGGGACCCGAGACAGGAGCTCACTCCATCACGCGGCACTCGGGTCTCAAACTGCTAAACTACCAACCTTCTGGTCTGCAGTTCAGCATCTTAACCACTTGAGCCACCGCAGCATGGTATTTACCACACCTCAATACCTTTGCCTTCTTACTTCATGGCAAGACAATGTATATGTCTACGTTTCTGTGGCACAAGAGAACACGCAGCAGAGTCATTTCGGTCACGTAAATGGACTATCTGTCAACGCCAACACACATTACTCTAATAATAGAGCAATTTGTCAGATGTATTTTCCTTAATTTTCGAAATCAGTTTTAAAAAACGCAGCCAGTATTAAGGAACAGAGATCATCATAAGCTATCCCCTGAAGCAGGCAAGAGGGGATTGTTAATATCTGAAGCACATTAAATGGCCTCTGCCTATCTCCCCCCCCCGCCCCCCAGCAGCTTAAGTATGCTTTTTGTTATAAACTTCAGTATGAGACAAGAATGCAAAAAGATAAAGGAGATATTTAATTTGGGTCAAGAAGTTAAGGAGGGGTGAAAGAAGTGGGGAGGTTGGGGGGGGGAGAATCACTGATTACTCAGCCCCACAATTTGCACATTTATAATCATATTACATTTCACTGCCCGGAAAAGAATTGAATACGAACTCTAAAGGGAACAGGATGGGGTCCTGCAGGGTCTGAAATGCCAGAGAGCGTGAAACTTTACTTGACTATCTTTTTTTTCCTCCCTCAAGTAAAGGTTAAACTCTGGATGATCCTTCAGAAGGGGGGGGGAAGGAATCCTCCATTTGGGTGAAGGTTAAGTGGGATGGGGGGGGGATTCTTCAGCACAGTCGCTTCCATGCCTGAATCTCCTACTGGGCTCCGTTCAAATGCTGTTTATCAGAATTCTTTACAAACCACTTTAATTGCTTTCTCCGACTATCTGCCTCCTTAGTTACAGCACCTCACATTCTGCAGGTGTCCCGTTGGAGATACCAGGGTTTTGGCCTCATCAGTCCCCCACTGAGACCTTTATCAGTTGCAGGCAGTGAGTCTTCTGATTGGATTAGAGATTGATTATATACTAATCAGGCAGGCAGGCAGCTTGTGGTCAATGGGATCTTGTAATCAGCATTGGGATAATGAGATGCATACAGCTGGGCTTGTTGAACAGCAGGTTCTGACACACAAACCACGGCTATATTTGGAAAGAACTCATTTATATCGGGAGGCTTTGGGGAAAGAAACAGATAGGTCCTTTGCCAGCCAAGACACTAAGTTTTAACTGTTTCCCGGAGGAGGAGGAAGAGGAGGAGGAGGAAGAAGAAGAGATTTGGATCTATACCCTGCCCTTCACTCAGAGCAGCTTACAGTCTCCTTCCCTTCCTCTCCCCACAACAGACACCTATGAGGTAGGTGGGGCAGAGAAAGCTCTCAGAGAACTGCTCTGTGAGAACTGTGGCTGACCCAAGGTCACCCAGAAGCTGCATGTGGAGGAGTGGGGATATGTGACAGTGGGTATAAGAGAGTGAATCTTCCAAAGTAGAATTTGGCCACAAAAAGAAAGTGGTGATGGGTAGTATGGATCGGGGAGGTGGAAAGGGGTGTGTGTCACCATATGGAGGCTACTTGTAGAAGATAATAATTGCCAGGGCTATTTTTGGGCAGGAACGCACAGGAACGGAGTTCCGGCTGGCTTCCATGTTGGCCACACCCAGCAGGAACTCATTAGCATAATAGGCCACACCCAACAGCAGAAACTCATTAGGATTGGCTACATTAAGGGTGTGTGGCCTAACATGCAAAGGAGTTCCTGCTGCAAAAAAAGCCCTGGGTAAACAGAATAAGAAGCAAAAGGTGGGTGTGGCTGGATGAGCACACTTCTGGTAACATGGGGGTGCGGCCTAATATGCCAATGAGTTGTGCTGTCAGGGGCGTGGCCTAATATGCTAATGAGTTTCTGCTGTTGGGTGTGGCCCATTATGCTAATGAGTTCCTGCTGGGTTTTTTCTACAAAAAAACCCCTGATAATTGCCATCATCTACAATTTCCCATCACATTCATGGAAGATTATTTATTTTTGTTTCATTTATTTGCTTCCTGTTCAAGATGGCCAGCAGCACATTTAAAACACCACGCACTAATTTGAAAGTATAAAACAACAGTTCATCAAATACTTAAAATCATAAAATTATCTGACCATCAGCAAAAGAAGAATGAATAATACCGTAACAACAGAAGTATAACTCAAATCTGTAAGATAAGGCCAGCCAAATGAAACAACTACAGGTAAAGTTCTGAGGTGTAACCATGTAGCATCAAAGTTAAACAGAAGCCCAGTGGCACTTGGTAGGTAATATATAGGGTGGTATAAACAAATGGTGTGGCCAGGAAAGACTGGCGAAACAAAAATGGCATTATCTGCAAGCTAAAAGACAGCTTGCAAATGGAGAGTATTCATCGATGGGGTGCCATCACTCAAAAGGCCCCGCTCTGCTTGCCACCCGCCTCAGACACTTCCCTTTCCATCCTCTAACGGCCACCATTTCCATTTTGTTCATCTAGGAAGTACTTTATGGTTGTTCTTGCAGTATCGGAAAACTTTTGTTTTTGCTTCCACAGCGCTGTCATAAGACACATGATGTCTGCAAACAGTGAATGAAAGACACATTTAAAAAGGAAAAAAACCATGTTTGCAGTGAATAGCCATTGTCATAAAAGAACAGTAGGGCAATGGAACCCACCGGAATCAAAAGGAAGACCCAGGATTTATACCCCGCTCTATGGCTCAGAAGCAGGAAAACTGATTTCAAAACAGGATTTTTTCCCCCATAGGAGTTGCAGAATCTTGTGATCATGATGATGTCACCACAAGGAGAGCATCTCAAAACTCCAAACTAAAGTACGGTATTTGTCGCAGGCTTTATATCAGATTGCAACTTAAACCATTTGGCTTTGGTTGTCAGGTAGGGTTTGCCACTAGTGGAGGGGGATGTCCTTTAACAGAGGCTTACTGTGTGGAAATGGGTACCTGAAACTTTTCATGCTCTGGAGGTAAATAACACTGATTTTTTTTAAAATCCACTAAGCCTGTATTAAAGGGGCATGGCCTTTCTTCTCCAGTTGTTAGGGTGTTGCAGTGGGAAAGACTGAATGCCGCCATTTCCCCAACCACTAAGGGAAATAGTGGTACAAAATTCCTTCGGTCTCGCTTGCAGGGGGGCGGGGGCAGCCCGAGAAGCTGGGAAGCCTTTGATTTCATGCTGTCAGCCGGCATGATGCCAATGAACTGGGGGCTACAGCAACAGCTAGAGCCTCTCTAGGAATCCTGAAGTACTTATTTTAGCAGTTTGCTTGGCCTGGAAATTATAGCAAGTGCTCTCAGGCAGCAAGCACTTGCTATGTTAATCAAAGGGTTAAATTGAGTAATTATAGGTTCCTAGAGAGGTTTTGTCTCTGTGTTCCATTGAAGATTAGTGAGTTCCTTCTCTTCCTCCTGCTCATGTTCTCTGAATACTTGAGGGGGGGGGGCAGAGTGAATCTTTTTCCAGGAGCTCTCATGGCGTCTCTTGGCAGCTCTGAATGAAGGTAAAATTTCAAGAGGTGTCTGGTCTGGTTTGAATATCCCCATTTTGATTTTTATTTGTCCCTCACAAGGAGACCCTCGAGTCTTCATGATGACACTGGTTTCCTTGTCCTCACACTGCATTCATTCCTGTGGAAACTGGCACCTTTTCCATTTTTGGGTCGATCACATATAAATAGAATGTAGCCCATAAATGGGGGGGGGGGAGAAGGAGGAGGAGGAGATTGGATTTATACTCAGCCCTTCACTTGGAGTCTCAGAGCAAATTCCTTCCCCTTCCCACAATAGACATCCTGTGAGGTAGGTGGGGCTGAGAGATCTCTCCAGAATTGTCCTTGAAAGAACAGCTCTGAAAGAAATATGACTTGCCCAAGGTCATCCAAGAGCTGCAAGTGAAGGAGTGGGGAATCAAACCCGGTTCTCCCAGATTAGAGTCTGCGTACTTAACCACTACAACAAACCAAATGTGGTGTGTGCATACAACTGAGGTAGGAAAGACAGAAAAGAAACAAAAGGATCTGCACTGACAGTAGCAAAAATGAGATGACCTAAAACTGAAGACAAGGACAATGTACAAAAATATATTTAAAAGGCTATCTCTGGCCACAGCATCCCTGATGTAAACCATACCTCACACAAACCCAGTACATGAGCCACTATCTCTCTGCGTCTGACCATGTTCCTATATAACAGAGTTAAAAGTGTGGCTCTACATTCTAGGACTTTTGTAAAGACTGTTAAGACCATGAAATACTTACAGAAATTAGGGGAAATGTAATTGAATGCTAAGTATTATTAAGAGGGGTATAGTACTGTTATTATTTAGAAGCGGGGCTGTGGCTGAGCAGTGGAGCATCTGCTTTACATGCAGGAGGTTCCAGGTTCAATCCGTGGCGTCTCCAGTTTAAAATGCTCAGAAGGATGAGATCCAGCAGAGTTCCCACCACTCAGAGTAAACAATACTAAGCTGGATAGATCAATGGACTTGATACAAGCAGCTTCATGTGTGTTCTAGAGGGGTAGTCAAGACATGGTCCGAGGGTGGCATCTAATGCTAGGGTTGCCAGGTGAGGACGACAAGCTGGCAGGGGACTTACCAGGAGGCACTGGGAGAGAGGAGGAAAGAAGCGCAATTGAACTCTGAAGCGAATTCGGAGTGAGCTGGCGGTCACATTTAAAGGGACCGTGTTCTTTTTAAATGCCTTCCCTCCACTGGAAATAATGGTGGATGGGGGCACTGTCTTTTGGGGCTCATACAATTGGACCCCCTAGTCCGATCTTTTTGAAACTTGGGCTTTTCTGTGAGGAGAGGCACCAGCAGTTATGCTGAAATTTTGGTGCCTCTACCTCAAAAAACAGGCCCCCCCGAGCCCCAGATACCTATGAATCGATTCTCCATTATATCCTATGGGAACCGGTCTCCATACGGTATAATGGAGCACCTAGAAGCCATTCCCCCCTGCTTTCTGATAGCCCTGAAGCAGGGGAAGGGGCTCCAAACTGGAGGATCCCCCACCACCAACTGAGGATTGGCAACCCCATTAAGTGCTCCCCTTTTCTTTTCACTGGCTGATTCATGAGCAAAATGTCACATAGTAACCACCCAGCGCTGTACGGAAAGACGGCAGGCCAGGCATGGCCTGGCAACCGTCAGCAGATGGGGGTGAGGTGGGTGTTTACCATGGGGGGGGGGGTGATTGTTGTTGCCAGGTGATGACAGCTCTTCCAGCAATACCCCGTAAATGTGAGCATCACGCCAGGATGATGCTCCAGCACTCGCCCCTACTTTCTATTTTGGCAAGTGCTAGAGCACTACCCCAGTATGATGCCAGTAATTCCAGGTTGCGCCACTCACCCTCCCCTGTTCAGCCGGCCTGCTTCCACCCACCAAAAGAGCATCAGTGGGCAGTAGCCAAAATTGCCAAGGGCAGCCATATTAGGTTACCAACTGGAGATCTTGGGGCAAGGTACTCACCCAGGAATAGATTGGGGGGGTGTATTTTTCATATGTGCATATGTGTGTGTGCGCGTTTGAGTACACCTGGAAGTCATGGCGACCTCCGGTGACTGACCTCTACTGGGGGCCTAGAGGATATTCAGAGAGGCTGCTGAATAAAGCCTGCCTCCGCTTCCCAACTGCTGGTATTCCAAGGAGGTATTCCATCCAACTACTTGCCAGAGTTGACTCTGCTTAGCTTCCAAGAGTTGACAAGATCAGTCTTGCCTGGGCTATCCAGGTCAGGGCACCCAAGAACAGATTCTGATGGGGCACGGAACCAGAACGGGATCTTCAGTGCAGCTCCTGAACTTGGCCCCCCACCTAGTGGGGGAAGCCAACAAGACCTACTCAGTGGTTTACCAATCTGACCACCGGGCCTGGCATCGCTCAGCATAGCTTAACATTCCTTCTTGAGTGTAAAGTAAAATCCGGAAGACATTTTGCTGTCTCTGGAGAGAGGAAGAAAGAGAGAGTGCCCACATTTCACCATTTCTCTCGGCTTGTAAACATTTGCAGGTAGTGATTATCGCATGCCCTCAGCTTGCAGCCTATAATTACCCTGCCTACTATTGCAGTGAATAGAACCCTAATCATGAAAGAAGGCTATTAACCTCCTGAAATTTAAGCAATATTATATTTTTTTGCAAAGGAGAGCATAACTAGAAAATCTTGACACATCAGTACGAAAAAAGTGTATCGTTAATGAATGCACTTTTCTTTTTTGGTTAGGGCTTGTGATAGAATAGAAATGTGTTGGGAGGGTTAGCACCCCAAACTTTGCACAGTTTGGAATGTTATTTCTAAATTTTATCAAAAGCTTCAAAGTACATCCCTTCTGAAGCATTAACTATGGGCCCATCTGGCTGAAATTTGTAGGTTAAATCATAAAGTCAGCGGTTGTTATATCTCAGTCTAGAGACCCATTCCTACAAGTTATCTCTCCTTATTAATAAAAGCAATTTGGAGTGGCAAAGTTCTGTTCACACCAAAATCAGTTGGCCGCCTGAACTGCCATTCCAAAGGCGCTGCCTACATTGGCTGGCTGCGTTGTGGGGTCCTGCCGACACAAGCCCCGGCCACCAGCTTGCCCTCAGTATGCACAGAGCTGCCAAACAGAATGTGCGGTACGGCGGCTGGACGCTGGATGCCCCTTCTTTCCACCCCCGCCAGTGTTCCCTCTAAGCTGAGTTAGTGTGAGCTAGCTCACAGTTGTTTAGCCTCCGGCTCACACATTTTTGTCTTAGCTCAGGAAGGAAGGCTCCAGAGCGAACTAATTTATGCAGTAGCCAAATTGGTCTCCAGGAAGCCAGTCGCCGCCCACCAACCCCGTGGTCTGCAAGGGAGGAAGCTCAGGATGGGGGGCCCCTGTCTATCTAGCATCCATTCTCTTCTCCCTACAACAGGCTTCCCCCCTAGTTTATAGATAAGACTGAATTTTAAAAT
>NW_015174997.1:11781-23046 GCF_001447785.1 Gekko japonicus | reverse complement strand
CGAGCCAGACATCCTGGAGTGCGATGTCAAATGGCCTTAGAAAGCATTACTAACAACAAAGCTTGAGGAGATGATGGTATCCCAGCTGAGCTATTTGAAGTCTTAAAAGATAATGCTGTTAAAGTGCTGCACTCAATATGCCAGCAAATTTGGACAACGCAGCAGTGGCCAAAGGATTGGAAAAGGTCATATAGTGTTATCAATGCAACAAACATGAAATTAAGCAAACTCCGGAGCATGACGGAAGACAGGAGGGCCTGGTGTGATGTGGTCTATGGGGTCACAAAGAGTCAGACTCGACTGTGTGACTGAACAACAACAACAAAAAATAATTATGAACAAGGCCAGAAGGCCAATCGTATTCTTACTCACTCAAAAGCAAAGGGCTCCTGAACTCTAGCTAGAGGCTCTGGCGGAATATTGTCTATGTTATGTGCCTCATCCATAGGAATGTTGCCACCTCCAGGTTGGGAAATTCCTGGAGATCTGGGTGTAGAGCCTGGGGAGGCCGGGGCTCAGGGAGGGGAGGGACCTCAACAGGCTATAATGTCATAGTGCCCACCCTCCAAAGCAGTCCAGGGGAACTGATCTGCATAGTATGGAGATCAGTTGTAATTCTAGGATATCTCCAGTCTTCACCTGGGGGATGGCATCCCTAGCAGAGTCACCTACCTGAGCCCAGCAAGAAAAGAGTCAGTGGCAACCAGTCACTGTGTTTAGATGAGCAGCAGCCAAGAACCCCTCTCCCAGCCTACCAACACAAGGATATCAAAGGCAGGAGAAGATGTAGCCAAACTCCTTTGCCACCATGATGGGAGCGTCCCCCTTCCCAGTTATCAGCTACCGTTCCTGAAGCCAAAGGGAAGAGTGGAAGAGCCAGGCAGACTCTGTATTTCTCATTGCTGTAAGCTACTTTGGGAGCCAGCTTGGGGTTGGAAAACAGAGAGTAAATCAACCAATCAGTCAAGGGGACAAAGTGTAATAAAAGGAGAGCTCTTGCCAAAGTCTCTGTCACCTTCTAAAAAGGGGAAGTTAAAGAAGTTTGCCATAGATAGTGTAAGATGGCTGTTGGTTTAGCACAAAATCAGAGGTTGGAAGAATGGACTATTTGGGCACCTCTACAAGAGCAGGGTTTGCAGTTTTGGGCCTTTGTGTGGGATGTCTTGTGTGGATTTCACCATTGCCACAGAAGAGTCATTGTGAAAATTAATGTGCATTTGGGTTTGTAATCTGTGAGATTCCTGGGCTTTCTCCCACCCAATGTTCCCTCTAAGCTGTGGAGTCTTGTGAGCAAAATTCTACTTTGTGAGCTACTGGCATTAAAGTTGTAAGCGAGTGATTTGACTACTTTGCTCTGGGGCCATCCTTCCTGAGCTAAGACAAAAGTGTGTGAGCCGGAGGCTAAAAAACTGCGAGCTAGCTCACACTAAGTCAGTTTAGAGGGAACACTGCTCCCATCCCTCAAGCAGATGGTCAGTTTCTCAAAACTTGTCTTCTTCTGCCTTAAACATACTGCCACGTTTACAGAAAACAGCTCTCTCTCATTTTGGCAGCGGAAGCTTCTTCAGGGTTGCCCAGTAAGATTTTATTCTCCCAATGTGATAGGAGTCAAAGTTCTCACAGACTTGCTATTGTAGCTAATCTCAGTTTGTACCTCCAGTATCTCCCCAGTATAGAAAATGCACTTTCCTTCCAAATGCAAGGCTGTGGCATGAAAAAAAAAGTCCAAGCAATGCCAGGAATATATATTCTGTATGCACATACAATCCTGTAAAATCATAATCTGACTCTTCACTCCTCCTTAATATTTCTTTTTAAAGGAAGATGATACCATCGCCTTGGAGTGTCGCTATAGAGCCATTACGTGGCTTTACATCAGGGTTTCAAAAAGGGGGACGTCACTGATCAGAAATTCAGGAACAGGTATTGAAAAGCAGCACTCTAAGTCTGCTCTTCAGCGTCAGGGCTGTAATGGAACCGAGCTGGCATCTTCCATTCAGAAACCATGGTTCATATATAGATTTCCATCGATCAGATATGAAAGAAAGTGCATGTTTTCCCAGGAAGCTCTCGAAGACTTCCAAAAATGGGATCTCTCCGTTTCATTGCAAGGACTGCTCACCAAATAAATCCAAATGATAAGAACACCGGCAATACTCATTGATGACACAGTGACAGAAAGATAAGTGTGTAGGTAGGGAGTGGAGGTGAGGATTTTTTAAAAAAATAACTTTGATTTCATTTGCTTAAGAGTGAGAATAAAGTGGGGAAAGCAGGCCGGCTCTAGCAAACGCGAGGATTCTGTTAACTTAGTTAGTATTGTCCCCCAGGGCTCAAGTGGAATGAGAATCCGAAAGGTTACAGTGCGCATTGTTCAGCAAACCTTGCAAAGAGTCTCCCGAGACACTTTGTAAAAAGCTAATATTGCTTGAAATGTGTGTGTTTAAGGAAATGTGCTGACTTACCTTCTGTGCGTGTATTTCGCTCCCTTCTATTCAAATACCGGCTAATCCATTATGGAAATGAGGTACCAAAGAGTTAAAGGGGAAGCATCTGCAATCTGTGAATGATCCTCAGGAATAACTCTTGAACTTATTTATATCTGCACAGGCTTTCCTTTGTGGTACATTCTCGGGTGGAGATTAATTCGGAGGAACAGCTAGTTGTGAAAACAGACAGGAGAGAGAAGTAGCTACCCAGCAGGTTGCTTCCAGATATGTACAACCTGATGTAGCACAGACAGACAATGAATACACAGCAACAGACTGGCGATTGACAGAATAACAAGGCCAACGGGGCCATCCTAAGCAGAATTACACTCTTCTAAATTCATTGAAGACGTTGCGATTACATGACCAAGCCACAGCCGACTGATGGCAACCCCAGCAAGGGTCTTTCAAGGCAAGTGAGAAGCAGAGGTGGTTTGCCTTTGCCTTCATCTGCAGAGTCTTTCTTGGTGGTCTCCTGTCCATGTACAGACCCTGCTTAGCTTCCAAGATCTGATGAGACAGGGCTATACCATGCCACTTCCCTTCCCTTCATGAGGATTAGAAGGGTATAATTCTGCTTACGATTGCACCGTAAGTGTCCCACAGGTAGGAAAAAGAGATTCCATGATCTGGTACTATCACAGTGTATTCCTGGTTAAGCACATCCCTCGAGACCCATTCTACCTAACCTTTAAGTCTGTGGAAATGGGATGTATATACTTCCTCTCATCTGCAACAAAAGTGCTGTCTCCAGAGGACTGTGCACCCAATGATGGACGGCATACATGCAACCAAGGTGCAACCGCCTTCTGCCCGAATTCCCCTCCGCCAGCCTTGCAAGGTTTATAAAATTCACATCAGCAGCCTCCTTGTGAACGTGTGCCATTTCTTCATGGGGCACCAGGAGAACTTGCGACTCTCCCAGGCTAATTAACATGCCTCCTTCTCAACAGGCATATCAAGGAAGAGGCAGAATAAACAGCTGCTATGACAGATTGAGAGTTTTTCCCCTCCCCCCTGACTAAATGAAATCTAGCTGAAGATACCGTGCTACCGAGTGGACGGACATGATAATAGGGGGATACGTCTTCTTCATGTCTGCGTATAAATTAACTCTCTTTGCTTGCTATTTGGAGGACAATAAAAATCTCCGGCGCTCTCCCGTCAGGTTCTGAAGACGCTGCTGTAATTGCAACTGCGCCTGGATTTGCTTCTGACAGCCAAAAGGAAAGCGTTATGTCGCGTCGCGTTGGCCGCATTTGGGCTCTGCGCTGTGTGCATTATATGTTGCGCCCCGTCACATAGACCTTGCATCATTCCCTGTGCTCCGGTGATTCTAGCCAACAAGATGCCTCTGGCAGACATGTCTGGCTCTGACATATTTCCCTTTCAATCAGGCCGTTATCCAGTTAGGCCACCTATTTCCCAAAAGACATTTCTCAGCCCTGCAGGAAACAAAACGTACCTGCCATTTCTATGGGGTGGTTGGGTGCCCTCCCCGCCCCCCGCTAGCCCAACCATTTTTCAGTGCCTCGAAAGATAGACTGCTGGTTATTATCCCTTTTGTTGTTTTATGGAGCTCTTTTTTTGGCGGGGAAAAAGTCTGATGGCACCGGGCCATCGGTAGTGAAACTAATTCTGTACTGACACTTCTGCTTTTATAGCTAAATTGATTTTTCCCTTTTCTAATTCCTGTATTTACTTCCATTACAAAATACCACCAGGGCTCCCACCTGAGTAATGCATCAGACAGCTGTGTAAAGAAGCAGAGTCGTTCTTGGGCCTTGCAGGACACGGCCTCAATAAAAAACAGCAGGAGGAGGATATTGGAAATGGGGAGGGGGGAGGAGGCACAGAGACGGAGGAGGGAAGGAAAAATGAGATGTCTGTGGGGGGGTTCAAGTTCATCAAGACGATCATAATTATGAATATTTATATCGTAGCTGCTTTGCTGGAATTACATTTCCAGGGCTCGTTTTCATACCGTGGTCCTGTTTTCTGTTAACGAAGAATACAGACAGACCCAAGATTTAGTGCAAGGAAAGGGAATGGAACTAGCAACAGCTATCATTGTTTTGCGTTACAATCAGATCAGACTGCCTGACAAAGAATAAGGCTCCACTGTACCAAAAATAAATGTAATAAATCATTACCTCTTCGATTGAGCTGTTTCATGGTTCCTTGTCCAGTCCCTGGAGCTCTTTTGCAAATGATCCCCCAAGCCAAATACCCAGGAAAGTGTCACATAGTATTGCCAGTTTGGTGTAGTGGTTAAGAGTGCAAACTCTAATCTGGGAGAACTGGGTTTGATGCAGCTGCTGGTGTGACCTTGGGTCAGTCACAAGCAATGTTCCCTCTAAGCCATGGAGTCTTGTGAGCAAAAATTCTACTTTGTGAGCCACCAGCATTGAAGTTGTGAGTGAGCAGTTTGGCTGCTGCATAAATTAGTTTGCTCTGGAGGCATCCTTCTTGAGATGAGACAAAATTGTGTGAGCCGGAGGCTAACAAACTGTGAGCTAGCTCACACTAACTCAGTTTAGGGGGAACACTGGTCACAAGTTCTTTCAAAGCTGTTCTTTTAAGAGCAGATCTTGAAAGAGCTCTCTCAGCCCCACCTACCTCACAGGGTGTCTGTTGTGGGGAGGGGAAGGGAAAGGAAATTGTAAGCCGCTCTGAGACTCCAAGTGAAGGGCAGGGTATAAATCCGATCTCTTCTTCTTCTCTTCTTGCATGACATACACATCTTAGCTTATGGTGCCATCCTACAATGAGCAGCTAGATTAGAGTCCAGTAGCAGCACTTTAGGAGACCAGGAAGATTTTCAGGGTATCAGGTTTCGAGAGAGTCAAAGCTCCCTTCATCAGATACTAAGGGAGCTTTGACTCACGAGACCTTATACCCCAAAGATTTTGCTGGACTCCTTGGGTGCTACTGGACTCTGATCTAGCTGTTCTCCTGCAGACCAACATGACTGCCCTCTGAAATGATCCTAAAAAGAGACATAACCTTCTAAGTCCAGCGAAGTCAACGGGCTTAGAAGGGTGAGATTCTACATAAGACTGTCCACCCACCAAAGCATCCATTTGCTCCAAGGGAACTGATCTCTGTAGTCTGGAGATGAGCTGTAATTCCAGGGGATCCCCAGGTCCCACCTGGAGGCTGGCATCTCTACCCACTTGTACGGTTGTAAATGTGAGATAGCTTACCATCAGATACACTACCAAAGTAATATCTTCCTCATCTAACCTGGTCATGGCCACATTTGGCTCCCCGGAACAATGGAGGTCTGGGATTTTCAGTCTTTTTATTCTGTGGTTTAAAATGTCAGTTTCTGGATTAGACTAAAACACTGTGAGCCAGTGTATGTCTGCATGGGTGCAAGGGACAGACAGAACTCTAACCGCACAGATTCCCACCCCTTCTAAACTCTTCCCACTGGAGTTCAAGTCAAAAAGAGGAATGAGAGAGGTTTATAAAATGATGCATGGGGTGGAGAGAGTACACAAAGAGAAACTGTTCTCCCTCTCCCAAAATACTAGACTCCGTGGGCGTCCAATGAAGCTGATGGGCAGTAGGTTCAGGATGGACAAAAGGAAATACTACTTTTCACAGAGAGTGATTAAAATGTGGAATTCGCTGCTAGGGGATGTAGTGATGGCCCCTGAAATAAACAGCTTTAAAAGGGGATGAGATAGATTCACGGAGAAAAAGTCTATCAGTGGCTACTAGCCATGGTGACTAAACCTCTGAATCCCAGGGCCAGGAGGCAACATCAGGGTTAGGGCCTCTATGCCCTATTGTTGGCTGTCCAGAGGAACTGGTTGGCCACTGTGCAAGACAGAATACTGGACTAGATGGGCCACTGGTCTAATCCAGCAGGGATCTTCTTGTGTTTTTAACCTTGTGTCATTTAATGTCCCCTCTGCTTGCATCTGATGTCACTCTAAGACATGGCTCTAGATTCCTAGGGAAACATGATGTTACTTACAAATTTCCTCTAGAAGTTATGTCACATTGCACATGATGATGGCAAGTTGTAAAAAAAAAAAATCTCCCATCACCCAAAGGACTGGTAGTGGAAAGTACCAATTGTTCCTACCATAACAGGAAACCTGGCCACTGTATACATCCCTCCCTCCCCTTTCCCATCTTTTAAAATGAATTTGCTGATTCCCCCTCTCCAATTCTCCTCCAAGAAGCTTTAACCTTAAATGCAAATGTGATAAATTTACTACTGGCTACTTCCACGTCTAATCCCACGCCAGTTGAGAAAGTTGCCTGGGAACCAGGATGGAAGATTTCAGGGATGGGAAATGGAGGAGTCCGGAGGAAGAAAGGGGATCTTTTTCAAACTTCTACACGTTAAGGCTTAAAAATCAGTATTTTAAAGCTTTATTCAACTGTTCTGGTTAATAGTTTTAAACATACAGCCTGTTGTAAGTGACTGGAAGTTGGGAAAGGGAGGAGAGGAGAAAGGCAGCAGTGGAGATTGCTGGGATGAAAAGGGGCTGGGGGCTCAGGTCTCATCTCTGAAAATCCCACCTCAGTCTATGCATGGAGGCAACCTCAAGTTATTTAATGGCGGGGAAGGACCCTGCATGTATTCAAGGGTGACAGAAAGAGAATCTGCATGCTCATAGGTCTTTCCTCTTCCTGGACTCCCACCTCCTGTGGAAAACAAACTCCTGATTTAAGTCTGAGATAAATTTGTGTTTATTTATATTTCATCTCTTTCATTTTTCCCCAATGAGGACCCAAAGCAGCTTACATCGTTTTCCTCTCCTCCACTTTATCCTCACCACTAGCAGTAAAGCCCGTTGTGAAAGCAATACAACGGGATCTAGAAAGAGGCTCTGGGGCAGTGCTCTGGCTTTGGGCAAACAGTGTCAATTTGCTGTGGTGACCTCAGCAGGGTATAATGACAGAGTCCACTGTTTTCTCCAGAGGGAGTCTCAGAGTGGCTTACAATCTCCTTTCCCTTCCCTGCAACAGAAACCCTGTGAGGTAGGTGGGGCTGAGAGAGCTCTTTCAAGAACTGCCCTTGAGAGAACAGCTCTGAGAGAACTTGTGACTGACCCAAAGTCACACCAGTAGCTGCATATAGAGGAGCAGGAAATCAAACCCGGTTCTCCCAGTTTAGAGTCTGTGCTCCTAACCCACTACACCAAACTGATTAATTCCAGAGACAAATTCCAGAGGAGTAGTCATGTGAGTCTGTCATAGGAGTTTTGTACTACCTCAAAGATTTATTATAGTTGAAGCTTTCCCGGCTAGAGCCGATATCTTCAGATGCAAGAAGTGGATTCTCTGTTAGCAGACATGGCCTCCAAACATCCATGTGTGAGGCCAGGAATCCCTCTCTCTCCATTGACCTGTAGTGGCGGCCAGCATTTCCGCCTGGCTCCTTCTGCCTACATTACCCCTCTATACTCACTTGCTTCCAGACTGCTGTTTTCAAGATCTGCGCTCCGTAGGTCATCAGTCCCCCAGTAGTTTCCCTTCTTTCATTTTTCCACTTGGAAGATTATTTCAAATTAGATTTTTAGAGGGGCAAGGGACCCCTAAATTATGGAAAATAAATGTATGCAAAGGCATTTTGTGGACATGATTTATTTAGATTGAAGCATGGGCATGATGCTGGTGCATTAGTGTGTGGAGGGATGGAAAAGAGACAACATGCCCAGTATGGTTTCTGCGCCTTGGAATGCCAGTACAAGGGAAACTGCACCAGCCAACCTGAAGCAAGGGGTTGTATGCCTTCTTTTTGAAAATGTCATTTGATTACAAAGGAGCTTCTCCAACATGGTAGGTAATAAAGACCGATTTTCCAGGAGAAAAATAAAAGTAGTTTTAAACATTTCAGGCAAGGTTTAGTTTAAAAGGTTACATAGATGTATACAGAAGCAGTTTTTTGAGAGCTTGTTAAGATAAGAACATTCACGTTTAAAATTAATTAAACATGACATATTTTCAGGGTTCCCCCCCCCCCAAATGCATTCACAGTGAATTGCAGTGATTAGAGAGTACACTGGGTGTGAGTCAGTTCTCATTCAGGGTTGTTATTTATCACCTTGTTCTAGTCAGTGTTTCTATTTATAAGATTAACAAACACGAGGTTTAAGTTGTAGGCTCTTTCTTTAGAAGTACAACCCTGTGCACTGTTACATCCTTTGAAGCCCGCTGACTTCAATGGAATTAGAGGGGTCAGTTCTGCTCAGGATAGTGTTGTAGATCAGAGTTTATCTCAGATGGGGGGGGGGGCAGCAGGCACCTGGCATTTCTTTGCCATACCCTTTCTCCATATTTAAGCAAGTCCAGTTCTGATTTCCTAGTTTGCCCCCGGGAAAAAAGAGAGGATAGTTATTGCAGGTAGATGATGGTCCCATAAAAACCATCTAGGGATGCCAGACACCAGGTGGGACCAGGGGATTCCCTGAATTTACAGCTCATCTCCAGTTCAGTTCCCCTGGCTAAAATGGATGCTTTGGAGCAGGGGTGTCGAACTCATTTGTTATGAGGGCCAGATCTGGCATAAATGAGACCATGTTGGGCCGGGCCATGTGTGTCAGAAAAGGTAATGCCAGGTAGCAGAAATATAAACTTTATAAAGGACAAAGACAAACACAATTAAGGATTTTTTAAAACTTTAAATAACACATTTCCATTGAGTTTGACACCCCTGCAGAGAGTGGAGTATATGGAATTATACCTCACTGAGGTCCTTGTCCTCCCCAGGCTCGATCCCCAAATCTCCAGGAATTTCTCAAACTGGATTTGGCGACGCTTCCCCCCTATCCCC
Source organism: Gekko japonicus (assembly GCF_001447785.1). NCBI lineage: Eukaryota > Metazoa > Chordata > Lepidosauria > Squamata > Gekkonidae > Gekko > Gekko japonicus. The sequence goes on along the minus strand of NW_015174997.1, from coordinate 13,758 downwards.
GCCAGTGGACAGGGGGCACCTGGCAACCCTAATTTCACCATCCCAGACTTCAGCCACCCAACACATCTTGCCTGGTTTGGGCCCAAAGATAAAGGACTTCTATACCTGGAACTCCAGGTGTGTTATTTCACCCTCAAAAGGAGCCATAGAGAGTCTGATATGAATCAAGGCTACAGCTGTGGGGAAACTGTGGGCAATTTATCCTTTGCAATACTGTTTCCTCCATGAAAGGCACAGATTGTGACTGACAGGTAGAACATACACTTTGCATGCAGGAGGTCCCAGGTTCAATCCCCAACATCTCCAAGTAAAGTAATTAGGCAGTAGGTGATGCAAACTCCAAAGGACGGCAGATGAGAGGAGGGCCTGGCGTGATGTGGTCCATGGGGTTGCGAAGAGTCAGACTCAACTGTATGACTGAACAAGAACAACAAGGTGATGTGAAAGGTCCCAGCATCAGATGCTAGAGATTCCCTGCCAGGAGACAATACTAACCTGGACAGACCAATGCTCTGACCCAGTATGGCAGCTCCATGTCTTCATTTGGGCTGCTATAAGACTAGTAAGGGGGAAAGGGTCAATCACAATGGGGACAAACGTGACTTTCCCCCCTAGTGGGGCTTCAGTGGTATGAGGGAATGTTTAAATCCCCCCTGTCCCCCAGCACTGATCTGAGTTCCCTTGCCTCCCTGAGCCCTGGGGTGGTGGCCTTGGACTCGTAGGGGCAAATTCCACCTCTTGCGTGTGCTTGCCGCTCGGAAATCACACGTGAGAGGTCATTCTGGCTCCCCCAGCTCTCAGGAGGGGCTCTTTAAAAAGTTATGGCTGCCATCGCTGTTCCCGGCGGCAGCTGCGATGCCTGCGTGGGGGGTAGGGGCGGGGTGAAACGTTCCGTTACCTCCCTGAGCCCCGGGGGTGGTGGCCTTGGACTCGTAGGGGCAAATTCCACGTCTCGCGTGCGGCGTTGCCGTCGGACATCACACACGAGGTCATTCTGGCTCCCCCAGCTCTCGGGAGGGGCTCTTTAAAAAGTTATAGCCGCCACCGCTGTTCTCGGTGGCAGCTGCGATGCCCACGTGGGGGTGGGGTGAAACATTCCCTTGCTTCCCTGAGCCCCGGGGTGGTAACCTTGGACTCGTAGGGGCAAATTCCACCTCTCGCGTTCACATGCAAGAGGTCATTCTGGGGCCCCCAGCTGTCGGGAGGGGCTCTTTAAAAAGTTATGGCTACTGTCGCTGTTCCCGGCAGCAGCTGCGACACCCGCGCAGGGGGGAAGGGGAGGGGCGAAACATTTCCTTGCCTCCCTGAGCCACGGGGTTGTGGCCCTTGACTCACGTGCGGCGTTGCCATCAGACATCACACGCGAGAGGTCATTCTGGCTCCCTCAGCTCTCGGGAGGGGCTCTTTAAAAAGATATGGCCGCTGTCCCTGGAAGATATGGCCGCTGTCACTGTTCTCGGTGGCAGCTGCAATGCCCGTGCCGGGGGAAGGCAGGGCGAAATGTTCCCTTGCCTCCCTGAGCCCCGGGGTGGTGGCCTTGGGGCAAATTCCACCTCTCGCGTTCACATCTGAGAGGTCATTCTGGCTCCCCCAGCTCTCAGGAGGGGCTCTTTAAAAAGTTATGGCTGCCGTTGCTCCGGCCTGAAAAAGGGCTAGCCAAATGTTAATTTTAGCCCCATTATATCCTATGGGTCATTGAAGTCAATGGCGAAAACGTAGGGTATATTCTGGGGGCTGGAGAGGAGGGAGTTTGAGGGAGAGGCTCCAAACTCGCAGGGTAGCTGCTGGAGCCTCCCCCCAGGATACCAACCACGTTCGAAGATCTTTGGACCAGGGGGTCAAATTCTACGGGCCCCCAAACAGGTTGCCCCTATCCCCTCCATTGTTCTCTATGGTGGGGAAAAAGTAACTTTTCCCCCCACCATAGAGAACAATGGAAGGGATGGGGGCAACCTGTTTGGGGGCCTGTAGAATTGG
>NW_015174997.1:3628-10820 GCF_001447785.1 Gekko japonicus | reverse complement strand
AAAAGTGCAGGAACTCGAGAGAACTCCAGAAATGGAGCCGGTTCCTCTTCCACAGCCCAAAATGTGACCCACGAACCCTGAGCTTGCTTTTTCTCATTTGCGAGTCTGGCCTCCGCACTCCTTTAACGAGGCAGCCCTGAAGCTTGGGGCTGCGGGAGTTTCTTTGCACACAGCTTGTGGGGCTGGCTGAGTGCCTCTTCTGCTTGCCCACCTCTTGGCTTTGCACCTCATCTTCTGCCAGGCATGGAGGAGCCCAGCTCGCCCAGGCTTCTTGCCTCCTGCTGCCTTGGCCCTCTGGTGCACGGGTGAGTCCCCAAAGTTTGACTCTTCCTCTACAAGTCTCTGGTGCTGGAGGTATTCGCCTCCTTCCCTCCTGCCTGCTATGGCTGCATAATTGTGAGAGATTTCTTAACATAGTGTTCCTGCCAGGGAAGCTGGGGACCCTGCCCATGAGTCTCCATTTCATCCTCACAACAACCCTGTGGGGTAGGTTAGGTAGAGAAGGGGAGATTTGGCCCGGGGTCACTCAGCCAGCAGAGTGAGAATACAAACCTGGGTCTCCCCACATCAATCTGCAACTCTGACCACTGTGCAGTGCTGCCTCTACTGATCTGTAATGTTCCAGAGGTGTTGTAATGTAATACTCAGTTTCTCAAACGAGTGTATGCCTGTCTGTTGGTCCACTTAGGAGTCTTGATCCTGGTTGTGTGGTGGGCTAGTTGTGGCAAATGGTAGGGAAGCTCAGTATTTCTGTATACAGTTGTAGGGACTTTATTGCAATGTGCTATGGTCTGATATTATGTTCTTATTCCAGTGTGGGGTGTGTGTGGGGCAATGGAAGCTGAGTGATAGGGTCTCTCCAAGTGATTGCCAGAAGTGAGATGCGTCCTGGTCTTGTGTCTTACAGATAATCTTACAAATAGTCCTTTGCATTTATATCATGCTTTCAACTTTAAAAGGATCATAATGCTGATTGTGTGAACTTAGGCAAATCATGAGTGGTAAGAGCAGGAAGGGTTGCATCAGTGCTTAGTTCTTGTGGCCCTTTCTTACACGCCCAGGGAAATGCTGATCGCCACTTTGGGGCCAGGAAGCAATTTTTCTCCAGGCCAGTTTGGCCCCCAGTGATCCTGAAGGGTTTTTAAAATCATATTCTGGGCGTGGAACAGGAGTCACTGGGGTGTGTGGTGTGTGTGGGGTATTAGTGAATTTCCTGCATTGTGCAGGGGGTTGGACTAGATGACCCTGGAGATCCCTTCCCACTCTATGAGTCTATGATTCTATAATTCACCCAGGCTGGCTGTGGGCACGCCAGCACCTCTGTCAGGCAGAAGTGCCTGAGATCCTCCCCCTCCCCTTTTCCTTCGCCCGACTTGGAGGCGAAGGGAAGGGAGAGGGGGGAAAGAATGGATCCCAGGTGCTTCTGCCTGTCAGAGGGGCTCGTGCACACTTCCGGTGATGTCAGGGGGTGTGGCATATGCTAATGAGTTATGGTAATGAGCTCCTGCAGCTCTTTTTCTACGAAATGACCCCTGGAAGTATCACTTCAGCCACTTTCTTATCTGCTCACTATGCAGACCCATGCCGACTTTCCTTTCATCCACATCACAGTAGTACCAGAAAATATTGTTAGGAAAGTCATCACTGATAATGTTGGAAGGAATCTAAACTCTGTTGCTGAAAAGAGCCAATCATATGCAGTTCACCTGGTTTTAGAAGCTTAAGAAGAAGAACTGGTTTAGAGCCAGTTTGGTGTAGTGGTTAAGTGCGTGGACTCTAATCTGGGAGAACCGGGTTTGATTCCCCACTCCTCCACTTGCACCTGCCTGGATGACCTTGGGCAAGCCATAACTCTGGCACAGCTGTTCTTGAAAAAGAGCAGTTTCTGTCAAGAGTTCTCTCAGCCCCACCTACCTCACAGGGTGTCTGTTGTGGGGAGGGGAAGGGAAAGGAGGTTTGTAAGCCGCTCTGAGACTCCCTTGGGTAGTGAAGGGCGGGGTATAAATCCAATCTCTTCTTCTTCTTAAACCGTGCTAGCATTTCAAACTCAGCTTCAATGTGTCATTTCTGTCAATAATATTGTCATTCTGCAAACTCTAGATTATCCAATAATGCATGTTGGTGTGCAGATCGTGGTGGTGATGAAGACCTAGATTCAAGTCCAGCAGCACCTTGGAGACCGACAAGCTTTTGGGGGTATAAGCTTTCAAGAGTCAAAGTTCCCTTTGTCACAGCTTTGACTTCCTTACTTATGTTTATTAGCTTCTATGACCAAAGGTCTTAAACTCAATTATAAAAGATGAATATACAGCATTAGCCTCATAATACGAACTTTACAATAAAGGTTTACAGTCGAAGTAATCAAATCTAAAAGATCTAAAATGTTAAAACAGAAGTCATTAATAAATCTATAATTCGTTTAAATATTCATTTACATCATAATAACTGGGCGCATACCAAATTCTGTTACAGTTGGGGCTTTGACTTCCAAAGCTTATATGCAACAAATCTCTTTGGTCCCTAAGGTGCTGCCAGACTTGAATCTCACTGTTCTACTGCAGACCAACACAGCTACCTTCTGAACTATGTCATGATGAAGACTGACCATTGCAAGACTTGCCTGTCTAACTACATGAGCTTGCACCCAAAGGTTCTGTTCCGCTAACAGTGGAGGTTTCCCACCAGTGCAAGGAGCTGCTCTTCAGTGCCAGAGGAAGGCTCCTTGCACAGGATGGAATTCAACTATTAGCAGCTATTCTCCCTAATTGTAGTTCCCCTATCCCTATTTTTTTCTTGGCATGAGCTTGCACCCAAAGGTTCTGTTCCGCTAACAGTGGAGGTTTCCGCCAGCGCAAGAAGCTGCTCTTCAGTGCCAGAGGAAGGCTCCTTGCACAGGATGGAATTCAACTATTAGCAGCTATTCTCCCTAATTGTAGTTCCCCTATCCCTATTTTTTTTCTTGGTAGTTTTTGTAGTATTAAAAAGGCTTATAAAAAAAAATATTAGCAAAGCAGACAGTGGGCCTTACCAGCTTTCCCATTTGACCGCTACCAATTGCCCTCCTCATTCCTGCCCTTGGCCCATATGGAGTCCCATCATCCCCAGCATAAGCTTTTCAGTGGTCAAAAGGTGGCCTCTCTTCCCTCATTTCTTAGCAGAAAAGTTGGTAGGATCCAACCCAGAATCTTTGGTTCAGTCCATGCTACCCACCACCCCAGATCAGTCCCCCATCTCCACACAGAAAGACCAACTCAGGAGCCAGCCGGAACTCCGTTCCTGTGTATTCCTCCCCAAAAATAGCCCTGACTATTAGCAACTATTCTCCCTAATTGTCGTTCCCCTATCCCTATTTTTTTCTTGGTAGTTTTTGTAGTATTAAAAAAAAAAATCCCCTCCGGGGGCTTCTTAAAAAAACAACTATTAGCAAAGCAGACAGTTGGCCCTACCAGCTTTCCCATTTGATCGCTCCCAATTGCCCTCCTCATTCCAGCCCTTGGCCCATATGGCGTCCCATCATCCCCAGCATAACCTTTTCAGTGGTCAAAAGGTGGCCTCTTTTCCCTCGTTTCTTAGCAGAAAAGTTGGTAGGATCCAACCCAGAATCTTTGGTTCAGTCCATGCTACCCAGCACCCCATCTCCACACAGAAAGACGTTGCTGGATGATCCAGAGACTGCAGATTTAGCTTGAATTGTTACAAGCGAGACATGCATTTTATGTGCCAGACAACTGGATGAGGACAACGTTAACCCTGAAGCCACTGAGTCTGACACATTTATATAAATAAACTAAAAAATGAAACTTCGTCTGTCAGCCACTGAAGGGGGGGGGGACATATTGCTAACAATCCCACGGGACTACATGTGCAGGCAGAACAGAATGGAAGGGAGACAAGAAGGACTAATTCCATGCCACGGATAGGCCAACTGACCCTCCCATTTCTCCCTAGGGATGCCACATACGTCCACCACATGTGGCATTGTGGCAATGGGACTCAAGCTATCCAGCAGCCTTCTGATCTAAAGAGTGGACCCATTCAGTATGGCAGAAGGACGATCTCAAAAGCGAAATGTAATCGTTAGAAAGGGTGGTAGTTGGATTTTTAAGAAGCTAAATTGCTTTAGCACCTTTGATGTAGTGGAGACACGCGGAACATATTTCAGGAACATTACACTTCACCAACAGGCTGAAAAGAAGCATAGTCTAATTTATAAATAATTATCTCTTTTCATTTTTAAGATGTGAACATCTGCAAATCAGAACTTTTACACGGCAGGCAAAGTCAACCTCTCCACACACCTTCAAAGTGGAAGAACAGATGCTGCTTACCATTACCACGCTCCAGCGTTTGGAACATATTATTGGCAGCACGCACTTTCTGGATTGAAAAATACAAGTAAGGAAAGCTAATGTGGAATGACAGAGAGGCAGAAAATGCCATATGAACAAAACTGTTGAGGTGTAAAGCTTGCATATTAAGAGGAGGGATGGGGGGGGAAGAGTCCTCTTGCTGAATATATGTTGATCAAAGAAGATACCCAGTTGTTAATTTGGGGTGTAGTGAATAGAGAACAGGCAAGTTAGCAGGGGCAGTTTGGGAAGTGAAAATGGGCCTGGAAACAAAGCTTCGGAGTGGACCCCATGCAAGCTTCTGGTCAGGATTAAGAGCGGAGCCAATACGTCAAAGGGCACTGGCTGCAGGAGGAAAGGGGGCTGGGGGAGGGGGTTGCATCTTCCTCTTTACAGAATCCAAGGTTGGGTTTTTATGTTGCACTGTCTCCAATGAGCTCAGGTAGGAAGAGGAGGAAGAAGAAGGAGAATTATACCCCACTTTTCTCTGCCTTAAGGAGTCTCAATGCAGTTTACAATTGCCTTCCCTTCCTCTCCCCACAACAGGCACCTGGTGAGGTAGGTGGGGCTGAAAGAGCTCTGAGAGAACTGTGGCTGGCCCAAGGTCACCCAGCAGGCTTCATGTAGAGGAGTGGGGAATCGAACATGATTTTCCAGGTTAGAGCCCACTGCTCTTAACCATGACACCTTACCAGAGTCTCATAAAATTCTCATCTTCCTTATTTTATTCTCACTTCAATCTAGTGAGCTCAGCTAGGTGGAGAGAAACCGTGAACATCTGGCTAAAAGTCATGAAGCCAACTTGGTGGTTGAAAGGGGATTTTTGCCCCTCATCTCCCAGCTCCTAGCCCAACACTCTAAGCGGCTGTGACCAATCACAACAGAAACCATTGGTGACCATATTTAATTTTTACATAGAAATAGTCACAGACTGTACTACTGGCATTTCATAGGTTTTTGTATGTATGTGTGTGTTTTGTATTTTTTTCATATGTGCATGTGAGTGTGTGTGCACCTGGAAGTCATGGCAACCTCTGGTGACTGACCCCTACTGGGGGCCTGGAGGATATTCAGAGAGGTGGCTGAATAAAGCCTGCCCCCGCCTCCCGACTGCTGGTATTCCAAGGACATCTCCCATCCAAGTACTTGCCAGAGTCGACTCTGCTTAGCTTTTGAGATCTGACAAAATCAGGCTTGCCTGGGCTATCCAGGTCAGGGAACATTTTATATATAATCTTTTTATTAATTTTCAAAAAAGGGAACATTTTATATGGTTTTAATTGTACTATTTACATTTTTCCCCTCTACAATTGTGTGTGTGTTCAGGGATCCACTTTGGGCACAGTCCATATGGTTCCCCCCTTCCTCATGAGTGTTTTTTAAGAGCAAATAAGAGATGTGGAATTCCAGCCATTGAACTTCAGCATCATACGTAGAATAATCCATATCAAAGTCCAAGCATGAGGCTATTTTAATGTCTTTTGAAAACAATAATCACATTGTCCTGTGTGAGTACCCACAGAGACTTTCCACACATTGTTCAATCATTTAGAGTGGATGTGTTTGCACACTCAAAACACAGCAGCCACATTTTCTGCATTTTCACCCTTGGACACTGAAATAATAAAACCACTCAGAGAAATAGAGATACATACTGATTAACGAGATACATAAACACTGTTCTGAGTTTCTGTAGGAAGAGCATCAGTGTAGCTGATCATAAGAGCATTTTACTGGGGAGGGGGGCAGAATTCTGGTGCATATCAATGAATCGAGTAAAGAATTTATATAACAGCTGCACAGTAGGGAAATTGGTCCCTGATCTATTGGGCATCTCTCTGCAGTGTATATGGCCCAATAATCAGAATTATGATGCCAAAAGAGGATTCCTCTAATTATACCCTAATCGGGTATCAGAATCTCAGGTTGGTCAGGAGTTTATGGGATAAAATGGGCTCTTTGTAAGGTTGCCAGTTTCCACTAATGCTCCCTCTAAGCTGTGGAATCTTATGAGCAAAAATTCTACTTCGTGAGCTACTGGCATTAAAGTTGTGAGAGAGCAATTTGGCTGCTGCATAAATTAGTTGGCTCTGGAGCCATCCTTCCTAAGACAAAAATGTGTGAGCCAGAGGCTAAAAAACTGAGCTAGCTCACACTAACTCATCTTAGAGGGAACACTGGTTTCCAGGTAGGGCTTGGAGCTCTCCTGGGATTACAACCAATCTCCAGATGAAAGAGATCAGTTCCCTAGAGAAAATGGCTGCTTTGGAAAGTGGGCACTGTGGCATATATACCAACTAGGAAAAAGGCCCGTTGTGGAAATAAATACAACGACCTCTAGAAAGAGGCTCTGGGCGGGGGCCCCGGCCTTGGACACTCAGTGTCAATTTGCTGTGGCGACCACAGCAGGGTATAATGACACTGAGTCCACCATTTTCTCCAGAGGAACTGCTCTCTGCTACCTAAAGAACAGTTGTAATTTTGAGTGGTCTCCAGTCCTCACCTGGAGATTGGCAACGGTGGTTTCCCAGAAGGGAATAGTTGGTTTGGAGGGTGGAGTCTATGGCTTTGTACCTGTCCGAGGTTCCATGCCTCCTGAAACCTCACCCTCTCCAGGCTCCATCCCTCACATCTCCAGGAATTTCCCAACTGGAGTTGGCAACCCTATCTCCTTCCCAGCCAATCATCAACCTACCTTTATTTCCCCCTCACTCTTCAGCTTTCCACCCCCCACACACCTGCAGCCTCTCCCGTGCTCTGAAGCCCTGACTCCTACGTCACATTGGCTGTCATGGGGGCCACCTCAGCAGCATATAAGGATACAGAGCCCACCATTTTCTCCA
>NW_015174997.1:0-3613 GCF_001447785.1 Gekko japonicus | reverse complement strand
AATGTTCTAGAGAAGTGCCACCACCATTTGGCTTTTATTTACCCCAGCCTCCCCAGGCTCCACCCTGAAAATCTCCAGGCATATCCCAATGCAGAGTTGACAACCCTAGCTCGTTCTAGTTCCCAAAAGCTTATGCTAGAATAAAAACCCGGTCATCTTTAAAAAGCCACATCTCCCGCTGCAACAGAGTAATACAACTACTTCTCTTGGATTATTACCTTACCAAGTTGTGGATATTGTTGTTGTTCAGTCACACAGTCGAGTCCGACTCTTCGCGACCCCATGGACCAGATCTCGCCAGGCCCTCCTGTCTTCCGCTGTCCTCTGAAGTTTGCTCAATTTCATGTTCGTTGCATCTATGACACTGTCTAACCATCTCATCCTTTGCCGTCCCCGTCTTCTTTGACCTTCAATCTTTCCCAGCATCAGGGTCTTCTCCAGTGAGTGCTCCCTTCTCATTTGGTGGCCAAAGTATTTGAGCTTCAGTTTCATTATCTGGCCTTCCAGGGAACAGTCAGAATACCGTGTAACAAAGAAGTCAACAGAGACTGAGGACATAGCATCTGGAAAATATACAATTTTGAGTCCTTTTGTTTGCTGTAAGGCATTACTGACTCCAGACCCAAGTCAGTATGTGGCTGAGACCTCCCCCCCCCCTTGATTCCAAGCCTCGTCTACTTACTTTCTGCAGGGCTATTCATCCAACACAAAAGACATAATATCTTCTCGCTACTTATTTATTTATTGAAATTGAATTTCTAGACCGCCCTTCCCTGCAGAGCAGGGCTCAGGGTGGTGTACAACAGCAAAAACACTTAGGGTCACCAGTGTTGGGAAACTTTTGTAGGTTTGGAGGGTGGAGCCTGGAGAGGGTAGGTTATAGGGAGGGGAGAGAGCTTGTTACCCAAATTGGGGGTGTCTCCTTTTAAGTGGGGAAATTAGCAAAGGAGGCAGAGCTTTGCGAGGGTAACTAGCAAGATCTCCACCAACTTTTACGGGGATTTTTCCCTTTGAGAAACTCTCAGAAATAAACTAGGCAGTGGCTTAACGAGGAAAGTTTCTTTTTACTGAAAGAGGAAAATACTAATGAAGTAAATACTAATGAAGTAAAAGCACATGGACTTGTCTTCTTAATTCAAAAGTCAATTCCCTTAACTACCTGTCTGTCCTAGTGAATTTTAACCCTTTCTTCTAAGCAGACCACCTTATTTAGCCCTTACTTTTCTAGAGCCAGTTTGGTGTAGTGGTTAAGTGCACTGACTCTAATCTGAGAAAGCCAGGTTTGATTCCCCACTCCTCCACTTGCAGCTGCTGGATGACCTTGGGCAAACCATAGTTCTGTCAGAGCTGTTCTCTCAAGGACAGTTCTGGAAAGAGCTCTCTCAGCCCCACCTACCTCACAGGGTGTCTGTTGTGGGGAGGGGAAGGGAAAGGAGTTTGTAAGCCGCTCTGAGACTCCGAGTGAAGGGGGGGGTATAAATCCAATCTCCTCCTCCTCCTCCTCCTCTTCTTCTTCTTCTTCTTCTGTGCCCTGAGATGGATAGCCCCAGCTAACCTGATCTCGTCAAGTCCTGGAAGTTAAGTAGGGTTGGCCTTGGTTAGTATTTGGATAGGAGACCACCAATAAAATCCAGGATCACTATACAGAGGCAGGCAGGCAATGGCAAACCACCTCAGGAAACCACCTCTTGCCTTGAAAAACTTATGGGGTTTCTAGTGTCCTGGCCCCACTGCTGGACCTCCTGATGGCACCTGGTATTTTTGGCCACTATATGACAGAGTGTTGGACTGGATGGGCCATTGGCCTGATCCAACATTGGCTTCTCTTATGTTCTTATGTTCTTATGTTCTTAGTCCACTGCAACCTGATAACAATACAGTTATATCTATATATCGCCTCTGTTACCTATGTCCTCAGATGTTACCTATGATTAACCACTAATTTTGCTGTCTTCAAACATAATCAAAAAGTTGGCTAAAAATGCATTTTATGGTTCATTGTCAATCATTTTATGATTCATTGTCCCCAACTACTGAACTGTTTAAAATTCTACTGCAGAGTCAAGAATAACATACCTGTGGTAACTTCCATTTACAAAATGGGTTTCCAAACGCAGAATGGGACTTTCTTGCCTCCCTCTTCTGAAGAATATAAGGAACTTCCATGCCAATAAAGGTTTTGGATTGAAAATTGAATATAAGGAACCTGCTGGATCAGACCAGTGGCCCTTCTAGTCCAGCATCCTGTCTCAAACAGTGGCCAACCAGTTCCTGTGGTGGGCCACCAACAGGGCATAGAGGCCGAGGCCTTCCCCTGAGGTCACCTCCTGGCTCTGGGATTCAGAGGTTTGGTGCCTCTGAATGTGGGGATTCCCCTCAGTCACCACGCCTAGTAGCCAGTGATTAGACCTATCCTCCATGAATCTGCTTAATCTCCTTTTAAAGCTGTTTATTCCTGTGGCCATCACTGCATCCTCTGGCAGGAACAGGGGACCCTAAAGAACTATGAGAGGTGAACTGGAAAGGGGGAAATCACTGAAAATTAACCCCTTTCATTTAAGGAAATCTATGCAACATCCAACCTGTTATCCAAATCTTTGGACAAGAACTTTAGCGTACATCTTTTAAATATATTTAAACAAGGAACTTCTTGGGTAGGAAAATTCTGTTTTGATTTTTGTAACTTCAAACGTGGGAAATGTTAGGACATCTTCCTTACAGAGAAAAACTGCTTTGAAATCTCTACTAATTTAAAAGGGTGCAATGGTTTGTCCTTTGGGTTGTGTCAGGAAGGCTTGTGTGAGGGGATGAACAGACACCCTAATTGCATGACACCTACATTTCAACTCAAGCCCACCTCCCATCCAATTTCACAAAAGAGGCAGGCGGGGAGTTAATCGGGGCTCTTCATTGGAGATAACACTGCGGTTATTCTTTAATGCTCAGAACAGGAAATTACTCTTGTCCAGTAAGCTACCATCATAATGTGGTTCCAAAATAGCATTTCAGTCCTGATAACTCCGGGCTAACCTGTGTCACTGACTGGCAAACAGAACTGATCATTCAGTGAGAAAGTCCCATACTCAAGCACTCAAAACTGCCCTAAATAAGGGATCTAGGGTTGCCAGCTCCAGGTTTGGAAATACCTGGAGATTTTGGGGGTGGAGCCTGAGGAAGGCGGGGTTTGCCATAAAATCTAGATTCCATTTTCTCCAGATCAACTGATCCTCCACAGCTTAGAGGGAACATTGATCCCAGGAGATCTCCAGCCACTACCTGGAGATTCACAACCCTAAGAGGATCAGATCTCACACCACTTTTTCAATTTACTTTATTTCTATCCTGTCTTTCTCCTCAATGGGGACCCAAACCGGCTTGCATCATTTTCTCTCCTCCATTCTATCCTCATGACAACCCTGTGAGGTAGGTTAGGCTGGGAGTGTGCGACTGGACCAAGGTGAGCTTCCATTGCAGAGTGGGAATTCGAACCTGGGTTTCCCAGAGCCTCATCTGAAACTCTAACCACTACACTATGCTGGCTCTGTACCCCCATAATTTGCTTTCTATTTAAATTCAACATCTTGATTCCTGTTTTAATGGAATATATATATAT
>NW_015174996.1:66486-69048 GCF_001447785.1 Gekko japonicus | reverse complement strand
TAAGAGGTCGTCACAGTCCTCTTATGTGATTTTCAAAATATGGTAAACCCTAGTGTACTGGCATTCAGTGGGGAGAACCGGGTTTGATTCCCCACTCCTCCACTTGCACCTGCTGATGTGACCTTGGGTCAGTCACAAGCTCTGGCACAGCTGTTTCTGAAAGAGCCATTTGTGTCAGAGTTCTCTCAGTCCCACCAACCTCACAGGGTGTCTGTTGTGGGGAGGGGAAGGGAAAGGAGTTTGTAAGCCGCTCTAAGACTCCAAGTGAAGGGCGGGGTATAAATCCAGTCTCTTCTCTCTTCTTCTATCTGTCCTTCAAATAAACGGAACGGTTCACTTTGGGCCCTCCTCCTCAGTAATCACTCCTTTGCATTTAATTTCCCGATAAAAACAAAGAACTACTGGACGAGAGGAGAAAGGTAAGCAGGTATTCCAGACTGGATTAACTGTTATGATGAATAAGACAGACAACCGAGACCTAAACAAATTAAGGCCAAAGCATTCTATAATCCAATTTGGGAGTTCAATAGACTTTACATTATTTGGGAGTTCAATAGACTTTACATTAAACAGATATGAGAAATGCGCTTTAAAAAAAATGGGTCCACCGAAACTTTTCAAGAGAGGAGGCAAACATTTTGTTACTGTTCTGGAGGACAGGGGTTGCCAACTTACCCACTATGGTGGGCAATCTCCTGCCACTGCAACTTGTCTCCCATTGCTGCTCAAATGAGGGGAAGGGGGTGGGCAAGGGTGCGTTCAGATGGGCAGCTAATTCTGTCATTATGCCGGTTCAAATTTGATCCCGATCTTTTAAATCCATCCTCGCATGACCAGACATCCCCCGGGGGAATCGCCTTACTGCACGCTGCTTCCACTGTGGATTGTCTAGATGGCGTCCACTGAAGGAGACATGCGCAGTGGGCTTTAAAAAAAACACCTTTTGCGCATGCGCATAGGCGTGATATCGCAGCCTTGTTTATCTACACATGCGCAGAATCAAGATTTTTTTAAAAATGGCACCCGTTTGGGATGGTCTGACGAATGGGCACCATTTTTTAATTGCACGCTGGAACAATCAGACGGGGGCAAGTCCGCTATTGGCCCGTCAGAACCGAAAACTCCAGATGTTAATTAGTACCTTTTTAGTATGTCTCCGAAGCACGGCAAAACGGGATGCTCAAGGAAGACGGACATTTCCCAGACTTTGATGTCTGGACATTACATTAAATCCATGAGGCACTTGTGCCTTGTGCAGATCTAAAGAACTGTCTGAACGCAGCCATAGTCCACATAACTTTTACCACAGAGATCAGAAAAATCCTAGCACGTCAATAACATCACTTCTAGGTTTTAGCTGAACATCGACACTAACAGAGTCTTCCCCCCCATGCACCTCAAGTCTCCCAGAGATTCATTCCAGGCATATGTCTGGCAACCCTAAAACTGACTGAACAGGGATCAGAGGGCTGGCAATCGTCAAAGCGTGTTTTATCTGTAAATCTACATTAATTGCAGATCTCAATTGTAAATTATGAATTGTTTTAATCACAAATCTGCATTATTAGTCCTATTATGTTGATACCTGCCCTGAGCCTACAATGTGAGGAGGGTGGGATACAAGTCTAACAAAATAAATAAATAAAATAAATGTGTTGGATCTGGGGGAGCTTCCACGTTTCCATCAAAATATGCTTATCTATCATTCGTCCATCCGTCCATCTGTCTGTCTATCCACATCGTTATCTTTCTTTCTCTTTCTTTCTTTCTTTCTTTCTTTCTTTCTTTCTTTCTTTCTTTCTTTCTTTCTTTCTCTTTCTTTCTCTTTCTTTCTCTTTCTTTCTTTCTTTCTTCCCACCCACCCACCTACCTACCTACCTACCTACCTACCTGCCTGCCTACTTACAGAGAGAGAGAGAGAGAGAGAGAGTTGCAAATAAGCAAGTGAGATAAGGCAGCTTTCCACCAGGGACTTAGTTCAAGCTAAGGAGACAGAATGCAGAGGATGGAGAGGATTCTTAGCCAGGTGACATGTGCTATATAGGCATATCCCACACTTGCCTGGGAGATGTCACCTTCTTGATCCTTAGAACTGTCATCTTCATTCCCAGAGCTGAGTTTGAAACTCATCCGCGTTACTCAAAAAGGCAGGAGCTGTAACATTAAACTAACTAATGTTGATGTGTTCACTGTTTTGACAAGACAGTTACAGGCAGAGAAGTTTTGGGTTGTGTGCGAGTGTTTGCATGTGTGAGTTACTGCATCCGGCTAGGCTACGAGCCGACTCGGATAAGACATGGTTTAGTCATTTTGCTTCCCCTAAGGCCTAGAGCATAGTTAGCCATGACCTGGGTAGCCCAGGACATCCCAATCTTGTCAGACCTTGGAAGTTAAGCAGGGTTGGCCCTGGTAAGTCTTTAGAAGGGAGTCCACCAAGGCCGCGGTGGGGGATCCAAACAGCCCCGTTGCCAGAGTGACACGTAGCATCACATCCTGGCGACGGTGGTGCAACGCGTATCGCTGTCCCCCGCGGCAGGGATCCTGTGAAGACGTGCGGATCCC
>NW_015174996.1:56436-65104 GCF_001447785.1 Gekko japonicus | reverse complement strand
CAGCACCAGAGAGGAAGCCACCGACCACCTCCCGCAAGAACAAGACAAGACAACGACCGAAGTTCCGCCGCAAGAAAAAGGGTGCCTGGTAGGGTAGTCACCACCCCTATATGTCTGTGGCCCTAGGTTAGATTCTGTAAAAATGTGATTAGCACCTTCTGTAAGCCGCCCAGAGACCCCCAGGGGTTAGGGTGGGATAGTAAATCGAATAAATAAATAAATAAATAAATCACCAATCGACCCTATTTCCCCCAGCAGTTTTTGACCTCTGCCCCACTGAGCAGTGGTGGGCAGAGTTGGTGGTGGCTGAGAGAACTTTCAATGCTGTTACCATCTCATAGTAGTGCACTGATAGAAGGAGGAGGAGGAGGAGAATATGTACCCCACCCTTCACTTGGAGTCTCAGAGCAGTTTATAATCTCCTTCCCTTCCTTTCCCCACAACAGACACCCTGAGAGGTAGGTGGGGCTGAGAGAGCTCTCAGAGCACTGCTCTTGAGAGAATACCTCTGAGAGAACTGTGACTGACCCAAGGTCACCCAGGTGGCTGCCTGTGGAGGGGTGGGGAATCGATCCCGGTTCTCCAGATTAGAGTCCGCTGCTCTTAACCACTACACTAAACTGGCTCTCAAACGGAGACAGGATGTATCTGGCCAGTTTTGGCGGCCATACGATTTCTCCATCTGAGAGTCCCTGACTGGTCATTTTTTTCTCCCCCCCCCCATCCTCTTCTTTGGGAAAGATCACCGACATGCCTGGTTAGCAGATTCTAATGATACATTCCCCAACCGGGGACTTGGAGGGAGCTCTCTGCCCTGCTGGGCATCTTAAACAAGGGAAGGGGGAAAGACCCCTGCCTGTACTGGAATGGACTTGCTTGCAGTGCTGAGTTAAACCAAGACAAAGTGGAGACTGATGCTCTGCCACTCCTGGGACTGTCTGATAAGAGCAGAAAGGAGGCTGGTAGGAGGGGGCATCATGAGCAGGTGGGATAGTGCCCCCAATCACCCTAAGGGACTAGCCTCCACTATCTATGCCCCTTCCAGCAGCATTATTCATGCCTCCATTATCTATGTCTCTTCCCCCTCTTCAGTGACCCCAGGGGTCGACTTTCCTGGACACTGGGACCGATTTCACACATGCTACTTACCTCTATTTACCGGCGGGGCATTCCCCCCCGGACCGTTTAAACTGATTTCGCATCAGAGCTCTTGGCACGTGGCTGTTTTTAATCTGCTCCCGGAGTTTTATTTCCTTGGCGAGATTTCCTGTGGCTTCCTCCCTCCTCCCACTCTCCTGTCTTTGCCCTCTTAAACCCTCCCCTTCCCCCTCCTGCTTTTTCTCCGCGCGGCAACAGGAAACTCCTTGGAAATCAAGGATCGAGCAGTGCCGGAGCAAAAGGGAGGAAGCTGCGGGTCAAAAGGCGGCTGCAGGACAAATGGTGTGGAATTGACCAGAAGAAGCAGAGGGAAATGAGGAGTGAGCCCGGGACAAAGGCTAGAGTGAAATAATATAAAGATATAAAGGTGAATTCTGAAAAGGTGAGTAAATCTGTACTGTTTGGCTGTAGGCCTCTCTGGCAATGCTGTAGAATTTAGACGAGTTTTCCCGTTCTTGTATACATACGGTGGAAGGGAAAATATGCCCCTATACACTTGCAAGTGGCTATTTGAGACCAAAAAGAGAGGGGGGGGGAAGGCCACTATAAATATAAGTAAGGGGCTTGGAGAAAGTTAGACCATTTACCAGGCTGTGCTTCATGAGGTCAAACGGCCAAAAACTTTCCCTCACGGGGACTACATTTTTCCAGCACCCACACAAATGTAAGGAATGACAAATGTTTCAATGTACATTGGCTCCAGTAACATAGGAGGCTGATGACAGCAGCAATTCTTCACTCGCTGAAATGCAATTTTTAAAATCTCTCTGGCTCCCTTTACAGACCCTGGCTGAAATGTGAATCCTATTATCCATGGGATGGGATCCCTCATAATGTGTATTCTGTGGTGCGATAAGAGATAATCCTCTACAAAGGGGGTCTCCAGAAGTAATGGCCAAATGGCCCCTCACACCAAACGTTGAGAATTGCCATTACGTTCTGAGAAGGTAACGCAAGTACCTCATAAACAATATTGCATCTATAGGACCGACTACAGAGAAGAAGAAGAAGAAGAAGAAGAAGAAGAAGAAGAAGAAGAAGAAGAAGAAGAAGAAGAAGAAGAAGAAGAAGAAGAAGAAGAAGAAGAAGAAGAAATTCTGAAGGAACAGATGAATCCTGTCATTTACTGAGGAAGATTAAACGATAATAATGATGATGACACTAGCAAAGCACACAAAGGAAAGGATCCTGGTATACATTTTTACCTCCTGTAATAGTAGTTACTGGAAATCAACCACCCTTGCTCTGAAACTCCTACTCTATTTGTGATTTTAAAAAATTAATCTATTTTGAGCTGAGGCCCCACTTTGGGGATTGGGATTTGTCATACTAGGAAGCTGAGTCCAACGGCCATTTTGGGTACATGCTAGATTTGCCAAACTCCAGGTAGTAAATCCAAACAACAAGGGGAAAAGACTAGTGTCACAGGACTAGTAGAAAACACCATCAAAGATTGCCAAAACAATATAGTAAACTATAAAGTCGGTGGTGTTGCAACAACATTTATGCATACTGTAACTATAATAAGGTATAAAATACAATATTTCCTCCTTTGAAGATGAGACCTAGTCCATGTACCTACCCTCACAATATTTCCTCCTTTGACGATAAGACCTAGTCCATGTACCTACCTCACTGTACTCAGTGTAACTTGATAACTTGATAGGAGGAGTTCACATAGTTGTATGAAATGGAGATAGAGATTTTGGAGTAGAAAAGACTTGAAGAACATTAACTATGCAGTTGTTGAACAAGAATTCTGTTGCTGAATGCAAGGGGGGGAGTTAAGCTTGTTTGCTTAGAAAGGAGAAATCCAACCAGACAGTGAAAAGATAGGGCTGCCTATATAAAGAAACTAAGCTGCCAACTGTTAAGCAGAAGTCTTGAAGAACCTAGTTACACCCAGCAATTTGGGTGATAGGAAGAGCACCTAAAATACCTGACTCTCCAGTGAGATGATTAAAAGTTGAGTAGTTGAAACATAAGATAGGAGGAAGCTTTGCAAATAAGCCATTGTGCTTAATCTTGCATATATATATATATTCTTAGTGTATCTGCTGACCAGTCAAAGAATGAGGAACCTGGCATTTGGCTCTCATAAACAAGTCTGTCGAAAAGATGGCCCAAGACAGGCCTGCTGAAATAGGACATCTTGCGGTCTAAAAGTCCCTGTTTTGTGAGAAGACCTGTCCCTGTTTACGGGAAGACCTGTCTCAAGACGACATTGTTTAAGCAAGAATGAAACTTGTGGTGAGCCGTTGTGGGTTATGGAGAAATGTTAGGAAAGAGGAGAGAAAGTTAATACCATGTTTGGAAGGAGAAGTGAGGAGTGGTCTTTGAGGGACAATTATGTGTTCGAGATTGGTAGCTGTAAGTGCTTCTTGTCAGCCAATGGCAAGCTGCACAGCATTTGTTAATTTCCTTACGTTGGGTCAGAAAATGTATTTAAACTTGCAATTGGATCAATTGGGTGTGTTCAGCTCTCTGAGCTGTGCACCCGCTGCTTGCAGGAAGTGTATTCAATAAAATATTATTCTGCTTTATTGTGAAGTCTGTCTCCAGAACCTTTATTGGTAAGAACAAAGTGCATTTCTATCATAGTTGTAACATATTCCAAACAGCCTTTGCAAAGACGCCCATTCTAGATACTCGGAAGATGTGTTTCCTTCGACTTCTTCAGTTTGCTGGCTGTGTAAGTGGAACCCGATTTCAGCAGTCTCAAAGGACCACAAGGTTCACAGTGTAAGGAGCGAATCATAGGTTCTCCTGTGACACCACCAACTTTATAATTGCTTAATATATTGTTTTGGCAATCTCTGATGGTGTTTTCTACGAGTGGAATTTGTATATTCGGAACCTCCAGGTGGTGGCTGGAGATCTCCCGGAATTGCAACTGGTCTTCAGAGGACAGAGATCCATTCCCCTGCAGAAAATGGCTGCTTTGGAAGGAGGACTGTGTGGAATTATAACCCGCTGAGGTCCCTGCCCTCCCAAAGCCCTAGCCACCCCAGGCTCCACTCCTTCACATTTCCAAGTATTTTTCCCACCCACAGCTGGCAGTCCTGGTGAACGCTCAGAATTTCATTAATTTATTATTTCACCTGTCTAAAAAAAAAACAGCTCCATCACCTATCACTTTGTTTCCTAGCTCAATTCTCAGTGGTGGTTGTGTGACCAGGGCTCTAGTCGGGGGGGAGCAATTGATCCAATTGCAAGTTTAAATACATTTTCTGACCCAACGTAAGGAAATTAACAAATGCTGTGCAGCTTGCCATTGGCTGACAAGAAGCACTTACAACTACCAATCCAAAACGCATAATTGTCCCTCAAAGACCACTCCTCACTTCTCCTTCCAAACTTCTCCTTCCAACCAAGCCGTTCCGGGTCTATTCCGGGTTTTCTTTGCCACGACTCCCTAGCGCTTCAAATTGCCAGTCTGAACTTGGCCATAGTTTGTGGCCCCGCAAACCATGTTGAAAGGGACTGCAGTCTCTTTAAGTGGTGTTTGCAGAGAGCCTGAAAAACAGCTGAGCAATGGGGATCATCTGCTCCCTGGCACTCAGCTGTTTTGGGCTGTCTTGTGCAATCCCTTTAAACTTTAAAGAGACTGCAGAAGACTGCCGGGAAAAACGAGGTGCTCCCTGCTGCTCAGCTTTTTTTTTCAGGCTGTCTTCTTCTGTCCCTTTAAAAGACAGCCTGAAACAGCTGAGCAGGGGGAACCACCTTCCTGCCCCTCAGTTGTTTCTGCAGCTTTTGCAGAGAACAGAAAGCAGGGGGAGAATGAAACACCTGCCTGTAACAGATTGGCGGGTTCAGATCACCAATCCATTCTGCACGCACGCCCCCATGTCCGGACACCCGCCCATGCACAATGAATGCACGGGGAACCGAAAGCACCACATAGAATCATAGAGTGTTAAAGATGGAAGGGACCTTGCAGGTCATCTAGTCCAACCCCTTGCACTCTGTAGGAGCATAACCAAAAGTTAACCCTACAACATACCCGAAAGATGGTCATCCAGTCTCCGCTTGAAAACATCCAGCGAAGGAGCATCCACCACCTCCCGAGGCAGACTGTTCCACTGCTCAACCACTCTTACAGTTAGGACGTTTCTCTTGATATTTAGCCGGCAATGACTCCCTTGTAATTTCCACCCATTAGATCAAGTCTTGCAATCCGGAGCAAGAGAGAATAGATCTGCTCCATCTTCTACATGACAATCCTTTAAATACTTGAAGACTGCAATCATGTCCCCTCTAAGCCTTCTCTTTTCCAGACTAAACATACCCAACTCTTTCAGCCTTTCCTCATAAGACTTGGATTCAAACCCTCTCACCATCCTGGTTGCCCTCTTCTAGACACACTCGAGTTTGTCAACATCCTTCCTAAAATGTGGTGCCCCAAACTGGACACAGTCCTCCAGGTGAGACCTGACCATAGCAGAATAGAGCGGAACGACCACCTCCCATGATCTGGACACAATGCTTCTGTTCAAGGCTCTTTTTGTAGAAAAAGCCCAGCAGGAACTCATTAGCATAATAGGCCACACCCAACAGCAGGAACTCATTAGCATATTAGGCCACACCCTGACAGCACCACTCATTAGCACATTAGGCCACACCCCCATGTTACCAGAAGTGTGGTCATCCAGCCACACCCACCTTTCCCTTCTTATTCTGTTTACCTTGTTTGTAGCTTTCTTCACAGCCATGTTACATGGTGGCTACTTACTCCATTTCTAACTCGTCGTATGACGGGATGCGTACTACTGCAGAATGGCTGAAAGGTGTGGATGTGTGATCGAGCCCATTTAATTTGTTTGGGAAGAGCAACTGCATCGGGCCAAAATGCTGGTTTGAACACAGCCTATGTTGGGAATTAAAATTCTGCAATTAAAGTTGATGGGCTTGGAGAGAGCTAGAAAGGTAATTTTGGATCGTTTATATGATTTGGATATTCTGAGCTCTCATAGGTTCTCCCACTTACTTGGGATTGTCCTATCCTAGAAGTCTTCCACTCTACATCAAACAACTGACTGTGTGCCCTGCTACAGGAGAGCTTTTATGCTTGTGAGGTTGAATTCTATACCGTCTCAAGTAATGAATGTTCATTACCCACAAGGTGCCCTGCTCAGAGAGGCTATGCTTAGGTGCTTCTGCAAAAATTGATACTACGGAATGTGGTTTATTGGAATCCCCCTTTTACTCAAATGTGAGTGATTTGTGGATTACTGTATACTTAGGTGGGATGGGCAGGTGCATCAGCAGGAGAAAAAAATAAGACCTGTGGCTGGGGTGGATTTGGAGGTTAATTGGGATGTTGCAAATCCCCCCCATGTTATAGTGAGTAGGAAATTTATTTATTGATTTATTATATTGATATACCACCCTCCCCACCTTGGCGGGCTCAGGGCGGCTAAAAACATAAATAGGCTGCGGTCACATGGAGCATTAGGCATGCTAGAGAGACGGAAGATAGGCGGATTTTCCGGGCGCAATCTCACCGCCACATCTGGGAAGCGTAGAGCTCCCATGGCTCACCCGAGGCTTCACTCCAAAGATGCGTGGTTAAAAACTAGTACCTCGGAGGTACTAGTTTCCGGAAACCATGGGGCATGGGTGGGCTTCTGATCGCGGTGGTAGTTCCAGCGCCCGCCCATGTCCCCTCGCAAAAAGGTGGGTTTTTTCCAAGTCTCCACGGATGCGCACAAGCCCCTAACGGAGCATGCACACACTTTAGTTTAAAAAAACAAAACACAACCCTGTTTGCCCCGTGGCCTCGCTTTTTTGCAGCGCTGCAGGATTGTCCTGTGATCGGCACCTCCCCCCTAACCACGGGACCTCCACGGGACCTCCACGGGATGTCTGCTCACGCAACCACGCATTATTTTTCCCCGGGGCAAACAGCCACGCTTCCCCCCCGCATTTTCCGGCCCGTATGACCAGGGCCATATATATACATACATTAAAACTCCAATATATATATATATATATATATATATACTAAAACCAGCACAATGTAAGATTACAATATAAAACCGTAGGTACGCAACACAACAATGATTTTGATATATATATTTTTTCCTTTTTAGTCTGGGTTCAGCCGATTCTAACGTGGCACTAGTCAAAAGCCTAGAGGTTATATGAGTAAGTAAGGAAAGAAAGAAAAAAAAATACTTGCAATAGGGGCCAGGGACATCTTCCTCAACTTCAAAACAACATTTCAGATCTAATCAGCCTCATCTGCTGTCCGTGAACCATCCAACCCAACCAACCGTCTTTGTGATCTCTCTCTGACGGGTCTAGTTTCATATTCCAAAGCATGCTGACAAGCCCCCGTGTCCCGCAGATGGAACACAGTGATTCCCAGTTTTATGTAGCCTCCAATTTTGTACCGATCAAGCCAGCATATGTCACAAAGCTCCGTCATGTTTTGAACTGCCGGTGCTTAAGGCCAAAGAGCTACCCATTCTCCTTCTGAAGCAGGGCCCATCCTTTGTTCCTCAACCCCTGTTACTATGGAGACTGCTTCTCCGGTGTCACTTGCGGTGACATTTTCAAGTGGGTAGCAAGGCAGTCATTTATTATTAGATCTCAGTAACCGATGTCCAAACAGCCCTTTTCCGTCTTAAAAAATTACCCCACTGCAACAATCGACGTGACAAAGCAAATAGCTAAATTAGGCCCTTCGAACTCCCAAGTGTCCCCCCCCCCCCCCCCGGAGTCTGTTGGGTCAGCATCTCAACAGTGGCAATGAAAATGCAACACAGACATACGAAATGAGACTCATATTGCAAACTATATTTTAGAACAACATTCCTGGATAGAGGTGAAATTATTTTCGAAGCTGCAGGGGGTTGCTGTTCTATAAGATGCTACAACCTGAATGGCTTCTCTTCCCAATGCATTATATGTTAAGGGAAGTAGATTAGGGAAAAGAAATTCTTGGCCATGATCATAGATCAGGGGTCCCCAAGTGGTGGCCATGTGTGTCACAGCACCCACTTTGGTGGAGCGCATGATGGAGTGAGCTCCCATCTCTAGTTCCAGCTCCTGCCAACCTAGCAGTTCAAAAGCAAGAAATTACAAGTAGATAGGTACCGCTTCGGTGGGAAGGTAACAGCGTTCCGTGCACCTTGGTGTTTAGTCATGCCGGCCACATGACCACGGAAATGTCTTTGGACAGCGCTGGCTCTTCGGCTTTGAAACGGAGATGAGCACCGCAACCCTAGAGTCGGATTCGACTGGCTTTTGAGCAAGGGAACCTTTACTAAGTGTTTTAGAAAGTGGGTGTGGCCAGGTAGGGCTTTTGCCCAGCAAGGATTCTGATTGGCCATTGGGGATTTGATTGACTCTCTGCAGATTTTTTTGTTGCTGTTGTTACTTTAGCAGAATCCAAAAATGAGAGATCACAGGAGGAAGTGGAAATTACTACGATAAATGATTAGTGGTTAAGTGTGAGGACTCTAATCTGGGAGAACCGGGTTTGACTCCCCTCTCCTCCGCTCGC
>NW_015174996.1:41056-56223 GCF_001447785.1 Gekko japonicus | reverse complement strand
CTTCTCCTTCCTTTTCTCCTCCTCCTTCTTCTTCTTCTTCTTCTTCTTCTTCTTCTTCTTCTTCTTCTTCTTCTTCTTCTTCTTCTTCTTCTTCTTCTTCGTCGTCGTCGTCGTCGTCGTCGTCATCTTTATTGATTCTTTGTTATTTTTGTCACGGATATTGTTGCTTTAGCGGCAGCTGCCACCACAGCACAAGAATCTGCACTGTGTTACTTAAGTTAAGCTGTGTCCATCATTTTGTGTCTGGTTCTGCCTCCGCGTGGCAAGGTTCAGACTTATAGCCAGAGAATGAACAGCAAATAAACATGCAACACGATGATGATCAAGACATGCAAAGTGACACTGTTCATTCTCTGGGCATAAGTCTGAACCTTGTCTGCCATTCTAACATATTTGATAAAGTGTGCGTGCACACAAAAGCTCATCCCTTGAATAAACCTTTGTTGGTCTTAAAGGTGTTGTACTGCTTCAGACTGACATGGCTGACCAACTGAATCTATATCCATAGGAGTCATAACTAAAGTTACAAGGGGCAGCAAGGTGGGACAAGAGACATGTTACAAAAACAGGGAAATCAAAGAGAATAACCAGAGAGAACCCAGTCCATTCAGAGTTGGTGAAGACCATTCCCAGCGGTAGGGAAATGGACAGAGTAGGATGACCATAAAACAAGATTTGATCAAGGAAGACAAGTGTGAGACCTAACAGGAGCTCATTGACCTCTTGTGACTCACAGACCCTACCGCTTGCCATGACCTGTGTCACGTGGATTCAGGGCTACAGATAGATCAGGCGGTCACAGTTCAGCTAGGGATGCCAGCCTCCAGGTGGGACCTGGGGATCCCCCAGAATTACAGCTCATCTCCACACTACAGTGATCAGTTCCTCTGGAGAGACTGGATGCTTTGGAGGGTGGATGCTACGACGTTGTACCTTACAGCGGTCCCTATCCTCCTCAGGCTCTACCCCCAAATCTGGATCTGGCAACCTACCCATCTCTGCCAGTGGCCAGAGGGACCTGGACACTCTACAAGTCACCACCCATTTTTGTCACTTTTAAATATACAGAAAGCTGTGACCCTTTCACACCAGGTCCTCTCTCATTCACAGAAGGTGATTCCGCACTAGATCTTACATCCTGATTTGCCCCGGGAGGCAAAGCTTGCTGCGACCAGGGCTAGATCTTTCTCAGTGGCGGCCCCTATCTGGTGGAACAAGCTCCCGGAGGAGATCAGGTCCCTGCGGGACCTTATGCAGTTCCGCAGGGCCTGGAGGACGGAGCTCTTCCGCCAGGCTTTTGCATAGGGGCTGCCGCTGCCACCACCACCAACGGTGGCAATACCATCCGGTCTAGGAATCGCCCTGGAAGTTCCACCACAAACCGCGTGGCATCGATAATGCAGGACTGGCTTTAACCATCTGCTGGACAGTGTCACCCCATTGGGGAGGATTTGTAGATGCCATCAAACCACTTAAGACCATCTGTTTACAAAAAAAGCACTTTATTATTGTTATTGTTGTTACTATCCATGATTTTATTGTTTTATCTGGTTTTATGTATGGGCATATGCCCCTTGTAAGCCGCCCTGAGCCCGCTTATTTATGTTTAAATAAATAAATAAAAATAAATAAAATTCAACCCTGACCCCGAATTTACATTCTACACTACACTCAAGTTCACCCCTGTAATTATCTCGGGATATTATTTGTTTCCACATTACATTGTGGTCACCCCGGTTTCACCCCACACTTGTCCCGGGATAAACGGATGCTTTTATAACCAGGGATAAATGCAAGGTATTGTGTCGCGAGTTGAACTCTAATAAAGCCAGGGATGAGATCCAAGAGTGGAGAGGACCAGAGACAGCCCAGTTTTCTTAATAATCATCCCTCATGTTGTATGTACCACTTATGAAACACTTTGTACTCTGCCACTGACTAACAGTCAGTTTAAGTTAGTAGGTGCACTTAACACTTCCATGGTGCAGATGTTAAGTGCCTTTGATGATTCTAATCACAGTAACTGAAATCAATCATGAACATATGTTCAGATATTCACTTTGGTTCAATGCTTAAATGCATTCTGGGTAAAATACTAAATGCTGACAGGCAATCATACTGCTTGTGGCCTTGCTTGTTCTTGCCAGCTATAACTGTGCATATTTCCTGATGTCATTTAGCCTATGTTAGATGAAGAACACACCACTATGTATCCATATCTGCTACATTAGATACTTTTAGAATTTCATAGCCTGGGAAGAAGAAGGCCCATTGTTCAACTGAAGGAGGTACATTTTTGCCTGGGAAAATCCAACCCACAGGTTGGAGCCCAATCAGAATGGTGTGACGGATATATGACAAAGTTTGATGGAACCAATAATTATGATTTATTTCTAACTGTCATAGGGGGTATAAAAGTTTATGTCTCCCATTGTAACCTTAGGGAAGAGCTGTGGGTACTCGAGGATTCAAAACCTTGTTGTGCCTGTATTTTTCCCTCCTTTATTAATAAAGTTTTTTTAGCCTGGATTCTCCTCTACAAGGCTGCCGAGTGCCTTCTCAAATTGGGCTGGGGAAGCACAACCCGTGACGGAGTTTCTGTCTTACACTCACTCAGACACTTCGCCGAGCTATTGAGATTGAGACTCAAACACTGCTTCAGTCACACACTGCCACCATTTCTGCATATTTTAATATTATACATGCATACATGCAGAGATCTTATAGGTTTGTGTGTGTGTGTGTGTTTCTTACCCTGAGACGGTATGCATCCAGCCCACGGGCTTAAACAAACAAGGAGTTAACTTTTATTATGACTTAAACACAACATTGGAGTGACTGGAGGAGAAAATTACAAAGTTTCTCTACACTCTGGCCCGTAGCTAACATGGGGGCCACGGGGCCCGGCCCCCTAGTGCTTCTTCTGGGCCCCCTCCCTCCCGGACTGCCCCCAAGGTGCTCCAACTTACCACCTACACTATGCTTTCATTTAATTAGCTTGCAGCCCCCCCGAGCCCCCCCCCCAATTCCCTAGCTACAGGGCTGTTACACTTGACTTTTTGAACCAGAGCTCTATTCAGGCATTCCGGATTCTTTGTTACAAGTTGACTTTCACCAAGCCAGCATCAGGTTGCTGTTCTGCCATACAGGAGCTTAAGGTTCCAGTTCTTACTCTCCTTCTAACTGAACTAATGGTTTTAACTGTCAGCCTCTCATCAACATTCTGTCAGCTCCCATTGGCTGCTCTTACGGAGAGGTGGAACTTAACCTGCCTGGCACACATCTGCACAGGGTGGGCGGAGGGAAGCTTTTAGCACTACAGGGAGTGAGGAAACCGGAGTCATTATTCAAGCCCGTGGGATGCTGCAGTTTTTCCACGAGTGAACTTCAAAGGGAGCATCCAATGCCAAAGTGCTTAAATATTGATAGGTACTCAGCTGTTACCATAGAGGAGGATTGATGGCAGGGGGGGGGAAATTCCTCACAGCAGTTATGCCATTACAGTGAAAGCAGGACGGGGGTTCCCTGAATCGTGGCCAAATGTAGTTTGGCTCTTCATCCCCTCCCCGACCTCCAAGAAATTGTGTACATTGTGGAACATGTCCATGTGGAGAAAACCAGGGCTATTTTGGGGCAGGAACGCACAGGAACAGAGTTCCGGCTGGCTCCCAAGTTGGCCACGCCAGGCAGGACCTCATAAGCATAACCGGCCACACCCAACCGCAGAAACTCATTAGGATTGGCTACATTAGGGGTGTGTGGCCTAACATGCAAAGGAGTTCCTGCTACAAAAAAAGCCCTGGGTTTTGACAACAAACAAGGTGGGTGTGGCTGGATGACCACACTTCTGGTAACATGGGGGTGCGGCCTAATGTGCTAATGAGCGGTGCTGTCAGGGGTGTGGCCCAATATGCTAATGTGTTCCTGCTGTTGGGTGTGGCCCATTATGCTAATGAGTTCCTGCTGGGCTTTTTCTACAAAAAGAGCCCTGAGAAAACCCCATTTCACCCCACCCCACACAATCCCATGCACCTTGCCTGCTGCCTCCTACAAAAGCAAGCAGTTCAGCTACATGATGAGAGAACTCTCCATGGTTGTAAATATGGGGAGGAGCCGTTAGAGAGGCATGTTGCCTGTGCATGTTGACAGTGCTTCAGCTTTTGCTTAGTTCACACTATGGCTTCGGATGAAAATCAGCGGCTGACTAAGGTCCCGTCTGGATTTCTCTCTTTGTGTGTGTTAAGTGCCATCAAGTTGCTTCTGACTCACGGTGGCCCTATGAATCAACATCCTCCAAAACATCCTGTAATGATTCCAGGGTTTGGCGTGTGTGTGTTCCTTTAAATGTTAGTTTGACTGCAGTAATGCAAGGAGGGCAATAGGGGGAGATGAGTGTGCTGTGATTGGCTGGTGACTGAGCGTAGGAGGAGATGTTCTGAGAGGAATCTGTGTGTGTGTTTTGATGACAGAGAGTTCTGTGTGTGTGTCTTTGGAAAAGTGAAGTGTGGAAGAGCTATGAAGAGAGTCTGTGGGACTCTAAACGTTTTGTGAGAGAGTCCATATGGCAAAGAAACAAGTAGTGTATAGAATGTGTGGTTAAACAACTGTTTTATCTTGTGTGCCTAAGACAAAGAGCTTAGCCAGTGTGGCTACCTATATGAGAGAGAGAAGCTTGTCGGCGTGGAATTTTGGTGTCTGAGAGACATAGAGGAATTTCAGACAAACGATATAATCCGGAAGAGGAACGGTTCCCAAACGGTTTCTGGTCTGTCATTTCAGACAGAACCCGTTTTAGAACCGGTTCCCTTCCGGAATATATTTGTCATTTCACACACAAACGCTTCTGTCCTGTTTAGGAAATGGGGCTGAAGCGTTTTACCTGTCAACTGCTTCCAAGTAGTCTTCAGTTTCCTCTCCCGGTTCCGATGCGCTTTTCCCCACCGTTTTAATGCTCACTTTATAGAGCTATAGCGTTATAACACAACAGCATTATATCAACCCCATTGGAATGCCTGGAGTGTTTTGTTATAGTGCTATAGCGCTATAGCACTCTAAAGCGAATGTTCAAAAAAAAAGTGAAATTCCTCTGTGTGTGACACCTTGCCAGTTATATTTACAAGTTCCTTTCCTCCCCAGAAACAGTTCAGGATAACCAGAAACCTATTTTGTTCTTTATTCAATAAATCAATTTTTGTTTAAATATCTCCCAGAAATCAGTACAGTCCTTCCTCAGGGCCACATAGTCCTCTGAAGTACCCAGACCCTGGGTCATTCTACCAGTAGAGAGAGAGATTTGGAATTTTTAATTCCTGGTGGCAGCATAAAACTACCGAGTTTATATACACAGAGGGTGGTTTAAAGGAAAAAACAGTCTCCCCAAATAGTAAGGACACCACACATCCTGTCGTTAAAAGTCTTGCTCAGGTCTTGCCAATGGAGGGCCTTTGTGGCTTCCTGGACTGAGTCCATCCATCTCCTATTGGGTCTTCCTCTTTTCCTGCTGCCTTTGACTTCTCCTAGCATTATGTCTTTCCCAGTGACTCTTGTCCTCTCCTAATGTGACCAATGTACGATAGCCTCAGTTCAGTCACTTTAGTTTATAGGGAGAGTTCAGCCCCAATTTAATCTAGAACCCACTTATTTGTCTTTTTGGAACTCCATGGTATCCATGAAACTCTCCTCCAACACTACATTTCAAATGAATCAACCTTCCTCCTGTCAGCTTTCTTCATTGTCCAACTTTCACATACTAATGAGGAATTAACTTGAGACCCAGTGACACGTCTCTACACGTTTCTAGCTCCTTCTGATGTCTTGGTTGCAGTCTCCCTTTTGGATGATGGCAGAGCTGAATTTTTAGGCAGGGCTATTTGCAAAATCATCCCAAGCGCATGTTAAATACTGGGTTCCATGGATGGTCTGACCCCAAGCTTAGTGATCAGTCCTCCTTTATTACTGATTCAGCAAGAACAAAACAAGCAAAAAGCCACGGCAACTGCCCTGTTTAAATAGCATATGACTCCACCCAATTCCCCAAAAAACTACCAATGATACGCCATTATCAGAACCATTAGTTCCCCATTGGCCACCTCCAGAGTCCTGGTGGGCTATTGTTCTAGAGCTCCAAGCTCAACCAGTCTCTGGTAGAAACAGTCCTGGAATGTTCCAGTCCCAATACATAAGAGTGCAAGTCTATGAACACTTGTTTCTGAAAGTCAGAATCTTAATCCTCCCTTTGACATATCTTCTTTAGAAACTGTTGATCCAACATAATGGAAGTGTTTCATTCATTTGCATTAACAGCGTGTTCATAAAGGTTCTGAAAGAGC
Organism: Gekko japonicus; assembly: GCF_001447785.1. Classification (NCBI taxonomy): domain Eukaryota; kingdom Metazoa; phylum Chordata; class Lepidosauria; order Squamata; family Gekkonidae; genus Gekko; species Gekko japonicus. The sequence goes on along the minus strand of NW_015174996.1, from coordinate 49,894 downwards.
GATTTAAAGCCAATTAAACACTATTACCATGTCAAAAGAAATTCAATTTAATATATTTTTTTCATCACCACTTAATATTTTGTTTCAGTACTTTTTGCCAAGATTTGTTAAAATTCAAGTTACCAAGTCTGAAGGATATAAACAGCATAAAGCAATTATGATAGTAGCTTAGGGCTGCCAAGTGGGGGTGGCGGGCGGGGAAACCCCCGCTTTGGAGGCCCGATTTCTGCTGCAGTGGAATCACACGCCACTCCCGTTGATGTGCTGGCGGCGCGCGCGCATCCGGAGCCAGCTCCCGGAGCTGTCAGAGCCTCCCCCGCCGGTGAGTTTGCAGGACTTGGCAACCCTATAGTAGCTCCTAATTACTCCAATGAACTGTCTTAGGAACCTCGCCAGAGAGGCCCAACAGCCTTGTGTTTGGAGGGTAAAGTCATATTGGTGGTGAGTATTGGGAGATAGTAAAGGTAAAGGTTTCCCTTGCTCGAAAGCCAGTCAAATCTGACTCTAGGGGGCGGTGCTCATCTCCGTTTCTAAGCCAAAGAGCCAGCGCTGTCCGAAGATGTTTCCATGGTCATGTGGCCAGCATGACTAGATGCTGAAGCACACAGAATGCTGTTACCTTCCCACCAAAGCGGCACCTATTTATCTACTTGCAATTTCTTGCTTTCGAACTGCTAGGCTGGCAGGAGCTGCGGACAGAGACGGGAGCTCACTTCGTCACATGGAACTCGGGTCTCGAACTGCCGAGCTACCGACCTTCCAGTCTCCAACTCAGTGTCTTAATCTCTGAGCCACCAGACAAATCCACAAAGTCAGAGATATCCCACTGGAACATAGGATCTCAAACAATACTACACTAGACTTTCCTCCTTGCCCCCAGGTAAGTGGACTGGGGACCAACATTCTATCCTTTTATTCATAAAGCCACCATCCTAGTTCCTTCATGCAGAGCTAAATTGCCAACGTTCTGACAAGCTCAGCTTCTGTACCATTAACTGCTATTCAGCACAGAGACATTATGTAACAGTTATGCATACTGGGGGCCTAGCGACCACATGTAACAGGAACATCTGCTACCTGTGATACTCTCAGTAGGCCCACTTGCCATGTTACATGAACACAACCAATGCACATATGTTCTATGCATGGCTATTTTTGGGCAGGAACGCACAGGAACAGAGTTCCGGCTGGCTTCTGAGTTGACCACGCCCAGCAAGGAATTCATTAGCATAATAGGCCACACCTAACAGCAGAAACTCATTAGGATTGGCTACATTAGGGGTGTGTGGCCTAACATGCAAAGAAGTTTCTGCTACAAAAAAAGCCCAGGGTTTTGACAACAAACAAATTAAACAGAATGAGAAGCAAAAGGTGGGTGTGGTGACATGGGGGTGTGGTCTAATATGCTAATGAGTTGTGATGTCAGGGGCGTGGCTAATATGCTAATGAATTTCTGGTTTTGGGTGTGGCCTGTTATGCTAATGAGTTTCTGCTGGGCTTTTTCTACAAAAAAAGCCCTGGTTCTATGTATGAATGGCTCACAAAGAAACCACCCCCAGACTTCTAGCCTAGCCTCTGATCCAGATAAAAGGTGTTCCAGGCCTTCAGACACAGGCAATCCCAGGGTATGACATATGGTGCAATCGAGGGGAACCACCCTCAGGCCCTAGCAGTGAAATACGGGAGATGCGATGGTGGCTATGGGAATGCTGGAATTGCACACTCTCGCACATAGGTACTAACTAGGGCTTCCCGCCAATGGCTGGCACTCAGTCATTCACTTAACACGAGAGATAACACGCCATTTCTCTGCCAAGCTGTTCTTAAAGGTAAACACTCTCAATGTGGCCATCTGACTCCTTTTGCTTCCAAACAAAATATCAACACAAGGTTCTTGCTGATTGATATACTTATAGTCCAGAATACAGTAAAAGCAGCTGAAGATGTTCCTGCTATACAAACTTTTTGAAAATCCTTCATCAAGACTGGATTTACCACGAAGCCACACCTACAAGACTCAATCTCCAATGCTGAAGCTCCTGATTCTGGCACAGCGTTGGTATCTCTAATGAGGCATTTTTGCTTGGCACTCAGCAAGAGATGAGGGGCAGGGTCATGAGGGGTGCAGTTGTCATGCATGACATGATGCCACTTCTGAGGCAAACTGGAAGGGACATTGTGTCGCTCTAGGGATCAACAGAAACTCTACTGTAAAAAACAGAGAGTTTCCGGCAAGTCGTAGAGTGATGTCACATAACTTCTGGGTTTTTCCCAGAATAAAAAATGGGAACGGACAGTAGGTCAGTGGTAGAGCACCAACTTTTCATACAGAAGGCTCAAGTTCTTTTCCAGTGAAAACATCTTGGTCCATGGCATCCCCCCCTCTTGATCCCACCGCGATATACAATAGGGAGTGAGTATTTTAGTTCCTAATGTATCCTGCAAGATGTGAGTTTTTGTTTTAGTTGTTTTAGCTTGCTCTATTTTTTATTGCACTTGGTGCCTTAACTGTTTTAATCCTGTTGTATTTTATTGCACAGAGGTGCTTATGTAAGCCGCCCTGAGCCCGCTTGCAGGGAGGGCGGGGTATAAGTGAAATAAATAAATAAATAAATAAATACATAAATATCTCCGGTAACAGGCCTGAGTGAGACCCCTGGAAATCCAGGAGAGCTGTTGTCATTCAGAGTGGACAATATTGAACTAAAGAAAGCAACAGCCTGACTCTGAAACAGGCTTAAGGGGAGGGACAGAAAAACCAGTTTCGAGAACACTGGAATAATCTTAACTAGACAAAATAAAGAGAGTAAACAAAGGAGAGATCAACAGGAAAGAAATTTTGAGAGATGATTACTGGAAAGGACCGTGGCTATCCCACCACTCTGCTCTGTGAGGTCTGAAGTCCTCCAACTGAAGAGGCTTTTCCACCAAACAAAGAACACATTAAGTTGATAGAAAGGGCTCCTTATATTGGAAGTGCACATCAGAGTTTGCTCAGTGGTAAGGAAGGATACAAGCCAAACATTACTGTCATATATAGAGAGCTTCTCGGATTGCCAGTCTCCAGGTGGTGATTGGTGATCTTCTGGAATTACAACTGATCTCTAGGTTACAGAGATCAGTCCCCCTGGATAACAAGGCTGCGTTGGAAGGGGGATTCTACAGCATTATATGTCACTGAGGTCTCTCCCCTCCCCAAACCCCGCCCTCCCCAGGCTCCACCCCCAAAATCTCCAGGAATTTACCAACCCAGAACTGGCAACTCTAAGCCCATCCTTCTAAGCCCATTTTACAAAGGTGTGACTCTGCTTTAGATTGCACTCCCTCCCTCCCTCTTGGCCATGCAGATCCCATGATTTCCAGCCTATAGATTTATTTATTTTTTGCAGTCAAAGGGGACCCCTCCTTCCATTTCCACCAGAAGAACACTGGATGGCTCTAACGAACAAATCTAGAAACTAGGACACACAATCTAGAAAAAAAAAGATAACAATTGACCAACACAGAAGAGTAAAGGGAAATTAAAACAAACAAACAAACCCTGGAACAAGAAAAGCTGATGTGAAAAACTCCAACTGTTAAAGAAACACTGAAGACTTAAAGACGTTAAGATGAAAGAAGAGGCACAATCTATTTAGAAAGAATGGGATCAACAAGGAGGAGGTCTTGATGGCGAGGGCAACAACCAAAAGTAAAGAACAATTAAATTATCCAATGATATGAAAGAAGAAGGAGAGACGGATAAGGATAAACAACTATCACTGAAATATCATAAAATAGGTTGGCAACAATTTAGGAATGAAGAATTGAAGGAAAATGAGAAATAAAAAATAGACTAACAACGAATACCTGGGGACATGTGATAAGAAGAATAAAAATCAACTACCCCTCTGATGGAATAGGTAAGCCAAGGAAAAAAGAAAGCAGCAGGAGATGAAAAAAGAGAGACGTTAATTTGTAATGAGCGAGTCAGAATGTGCTTGGGACAAATCTCAAAGACATTCAGCACCCTGAGCATGTGTGTGTGTGGGGGGAAGTATGGCAAAGAAGTGAGCCCAGACAGAGGAGAACACTGAGAGCAAGAAGAAGAGGTCACTCAAAAACCCTGTGGGCAAAAGAACAGTTTGCAAGCAGCTTTGCTGAAGAAAGATGCAGAATACAAGGAAGGTAATGGAGTTCAAGGAGCTGCGGTGGCTCAAGTGGTTGAGACGCTGAACTGCAGGCTGTGGAAGGTCAGAAGTTCAGCAGTTCGAGACCCGAGTGTGCCACATGATGGAGTGAGCTCCAGTCTCTAGTTCCAGCTCCTGTCAACCTAGCAGTTCGAGAGCGAGAAATGGCAAGTAGATCAATAGGTACCACTTCAGTGGGAAGGTAACAGCGTTCCGTGCGCCTTGGTGTTTAGTCATGCCGGCCACATGGCCACGGAAATGTCTTCGGACAGTGCTGGCTCTTCGGCTTTGAAACGGAGATGAGCACCGCAACCCTAGAGTCGGATTCGACTGGTTTTCGAGCAAGGGAACCTTTACCTTTACCTAATGGAGTTCACCCTGAGGGAAAGGATGTCTAGAGATAGCCCCTGTGGTGGTCCTTCCGCTTGTACAGTGACTCTCATGCAGGAGGAGGACTTTACACATGGCACAAGGGTGGAGCTATAGCAACTTCTCAAAGAAGAAGAAGAAGTAGAAGAAGACTGTGCCTACAGCTTTTTATACCCCCTTAGGGTATCCTGAGCTGGATAGTCCAATGTTGTCAAAACTTGGAAGCTAAGCAGGGTCGGCCCTGGTTACTACTTGGATGGGAGACCACCAAGCAAGTCCAGGGTTGCTACACAGGGGCAGATGATAGCAAACAACCTTTTGCCTTGAAAACCCTATGGGGTCACCATGGGTTGTAACTTGATGGCAAAACAAAGGAAGTATCTAATGTTTGCCAGTATTTCTCCTTCCGCATTGTGGAACCACTTCCAATTGGTCTTAGGTTCAAATGTGACACACTGCAGCACAGCTTTGAGTTCAATCACATTTGCTTGAGTATTGCTACCTCCATGTTCACGTTTACCCTTGTTTTTTGGTGCCCCATTGGTGTAAATGATCACGCTACGACCAGGCTGCACTGATTCACAGTGGAACTGCTCCCTAAATAGTTCTCCAGATAAGCAGGGATGTGGGCTCAGGACATATTTTTTTCCTTTTAAACATAACTCCCCATACCCTTTTCAGAGGAGAGCACAAAATCTGGCTTGAAACTCAACATTAAAAACAACAACCCCCCAACCCCTTTCAGAGGAGAGCACAAAAGCTGGCCTGAAACTCAACATTAAAAACAACAACCCCCAACCCCTCAACCCCCCCCCCCCCAAAAAAACCCAACTAAGATCATGGCATCCGGCACCATCACTTATTGGCAAATAGAAGGGGAAGTCATGGAAGCAGTGACAGACTTCACGTTCCTGGGATCCCAGATCACCCCAGACTGTGACAGCAGCCATGAAATCAAAAGACGCCTGCTCCTTGGGAGGAAAGTGATGGCAAACCTAGACAGCATAATAACAAGTAGAGACATCACCCTGCCAACAAAAGTCCGCATGGTCAAAGCAATGGTATTCCCAGTAGTCATGTATGGCTGAGAGTGTTGGACCATAAGGAAGGCCGAGTGCTGAAGAACAGATGCTTTCGAACTATGGTGCTGGGGAAGACTCTTGAGAATCCCCTGGACTGCAAGGAGATCAAATCAGTCAATCCTAAAAGAAATCAACCCTGATTGTTTCCTGGAAGGCCAGATACTGAAGCTGAAGCTCAGATACCTTGGCCACCAAATGAGAAGGGAGCACTCACTGGAGAAGACCCTGATGTTGGGAAAGACTGAAAGTAGCAGAAGAAGGGGATGGCAAAGGATGAGATGGTTAGACAGTGTTATCGGTGCAACAAACATGAAATTAAGCACACTCCGGAGGATGATGGAAGACAGGAGGGCCTGGCGTGATTTTTTTTTTGTTTGTTTCGTTCTCGTTAAAAATAGGCAGGACAGCCTTCCCACTGGCCTCTTTCTGGGGGTGGGCTTTTGATTAGTTGGTGTGCGTTAATTTGGGAGGGGTGGCGTGAAACTATGGCCTGTGCTTTCAGAGGTCACGTACTTTGCCGTCTTTTTCCTGGATTTTTTTTTTTTTTAAATATCGGGAAACCTAGTAAAAAGCAGATCACTGAGTTTTTAAAAATTGGCTTTTATGATAACTTTTGGGATTTCAGCTACCCCTACCTGGGTCTTCTTTTGTCCTTCCTGGGCAGTGGTTGTGCTGAAATTGAGCCTGGGGTTTTTTAGAGCAATTGTTTTTCCTGTTAAGACTTTGGTACAGGACTAGGCAGAGTGGATCTGTGTAGGAGTGTGAAGGAACGTACAGTTGCTGTTCAGTGAAAAAGGCATCACGAGTGAGCACATGTGGCAGGGACAAACTCCAGAACTTGCTCCAAGCATAGCCAGAATACTCCATAGGAGGCTGGCTGTAAGAGATGGGTGCATCTCTCTGTCCATTTGCACATAGGCAGTCAAGGGGGGTGGACCGGTGATGATGTGATGTGATGTGGTCCATGGGGTTGCAAAGAGTTGGACTTGACTGTGCGACTGAACAACAACAAAAGCTCTTATTACAACAATCTAGAAGACGGTTTGCTGAAGTTTGGCTTGGGCTTTGAAAATGAACCACACAGACCAGAAAAGTGTGCACATGAACATTCATTCCAATGTGTCAGTCTTCATGACAGATACATCACAATGTATTTTTCCACTCCTTCCCATGAAACAAAAATAAACTAAATATTGAGATGGTATTCAAACGAGAGAGTTAGAAGTGTCGCCTTAGACATGCATGTCGGTTTCCATCCTGGTATCTCAGTCCTCCAGGGAGACACTCTGCTCCAAGCACAACAGAACACTAAACCAGCTGGGTCAAGTCAAAGGTCTCACTCTGCGTGGCCAAAGAGAGCCGTCACATTTCCTTCTTCCCTTCTTCCTCCATGCAGAACGTTTGCAAGGTACAAGACACTGAATGAGGGTGACATTTTATTTCCGCACTAAGAAATCACAAGACAAACGCTGAAGGAGTGACCAAAGAACATATGTAACCTTACAAATACAGTCAGAAGTATTTTGCCAGCTGCCATGTTGGACGGAACACACACACGCAATAATAGAAGAGGGATGGAGAGACCTCCTGTGGTTGTAGAACAGGTGATTGGCTGCTCAGGGGTACGTGCAGGGGTCATTTCCTGCAGGAGCGCACAGGAGCGGAGCTCCGGCAGTAAAGAGCCCAGGGGGCGGGCACATGCAACAAGCCCCGCCCCCTGCTCCCAGCAGCCCTCAGTCAGAGCAAGAAGCAGCCAGGTAAATTGCAGAGCCCCCCAGTCCAAAACAGTCCAGTGGCACCTTTAAGACCAAGTTTTATTCAGGTACAAGCTCTCCCTCCTCTGCGAGGACAGATCTGCACGTCCCCCCCTCCAATAGCTAGCAATCCAAAAGAGTCGAGTGGAGCCTGAGCAGTGGGTGTTGCCTTCTGACACACTTCCGGTGATGTCAGGGGGTGTGGCATATGCAAATGAGTTATGCTAATGAGCTCCTGCACCTCTTTTCCTATGAAATGACCCATGGGTACATGAACATACGAAGCTACCTCATACTGAATCAGGCCACCGGTCCATGAAGTTCAGTATTGTCTACTCCAGCTAGCAGCAGCTCACCAGGGTCTCAGACAGAGGTCTTTCACATCACCGACTACTTGGTCCTTTCAACTGGAGATGCCGGGGATTGAACCGGGGAGCTTCTGCATAGCGAGCAAGTGCTCTGCTGCTGAGCCACACCCCTGTCATGGGTCCTGGCTCTGCTGAGGCTGACTACTCCTCAGATGAGGAAGAGGCAGGGAGCAACCCAGCCTCCTCTGGAGTCAGCCCAGAAGAGGAACCCTTAACAGCACCTGAGGGAGAAGAGACCCCAGGAGGTGCAGCCAGAGGGAGAGACTGATCCAGAGCCTGGCCCAGCACCCCCAGGTGAAGACATCTGAAGGCCAGAATCTCCACCTAGTTCTCCTGAGTGCCCCAGACATGGGCACGCCCAGGGCTCTACTGGTAGCAGGAGCTCCTTTGCATATTAGGCCACACACCCCTAGTGTAGCCAATCCTCCAAGAGCTTACAGAGCTCTTCTTACTGGGGCTACTGTAAGCTCTTGGAGGATTGGCTACACTAGGGGGTGTTGCCTAATATGCAAAAGGAGCTCCTGCTACCAGTAGAGGCCTGTCGCACGCCAGAGGCTGAATATGCAAGAGCGAAGGAAGAGTGCCAGGCTGCAGCTCTTGCAAAGGCAATGTGAGGGGCTGTGAGTCTTGGCAGATTGACTCCCAGGGAAGGGAGGACCTAGTCATAAACACCCCCACGCAGCTGCCTCAGTGTGGAAACAACCGTGTGTGCTTAGACCTGATCCTGGCTGTTAGCATCCACTCCTTGCTCCTGCAACCTTTGACTGACTTCCCGGCTTTCTGACCTTCGGCTCTGTTGCTCGACTTGATTTCGGACTGTGTATCCCGTTCCCAGTGCATGGTATCCGTGGTGACCGGCTGACCCAGCACACTTGTATGTCAGGAAATACCTCTGGAATAATCCTCTCATTCCTGTCTACATACATTGGTCTAAGATATCTGCATTCTTACACCTATGGCAGACCTATCAAGGTTAAACATCAACTTTCCATGTACAGTGAATGGCCACCCATTCAGGTCCATCCTGCCACACATTAAGAAACACCACTTCTTTTGTCTGGCACCAGGGAAACACCAGGCCACTCTATTGTTCCAC
>NW_015174996.1:37180-40868 GCF_001447785.1 Gekko japonicus | reverse complement strand
ACTTTTATTTTAAATGCCGGACAGCTAGAATCAGACCCAAGAAAGCAAGACATTTAAAGGGGGGGGGGATGACTCATGCTTGGAATCAATCTTTTTTGTGCACCAAAGTTCATAAATCTGAGTAAAAAGAACAAAACAAAACTCCACCATTCTGTAGTTTTTTTCTACCACAATTCCTCATCTCCCCTCTTTTTAAAACAGTTTTCAGTAAGAAGAATCTGGCAACAAACCACCGTCAGTTGTGCTGGCCGTATGTTTGTGCATCTATGCAGCACATATGCACTGCAAACAAGTGATAAAAATGGAACTTACACGAGGTTTACATGAATCTTTTGGAATCAAGACAAGAGTTCTTGGGGGGGGATGACAGGAGGTACGCAGGAAGGCTCAGAGAATGTCGCTTTAAGAAGTCTGTGTTCACGGAAAGTTCTGAACATCAGTGTTTCTGACACAGAACACACACAGAGCTGCTTTATACTGAATCAAACCATCAGTCCATCCAGGGGTCATTTCGTAGAAAAAGAGGTGCAGGAGCTCATTAGCATAACTCATTAGCATAACTTATTTGCATGTTCCACACCCCCTGACATCACCGGAAGTGTGTCAGAAGGCAACACCCACCGCTCCACTGGACTGTTTTGGATTGCTAGCTATTGGGGGGGGGGACGTGCAGCTCTGTCCTCGCAGAGGAGGGAGAGCTTGTACCTGAATAAAACTTGGTCTTAAAGGTGCCGCTGGACTGTTTTGGACCGGGGGGCTCTGCAACTTACCTGGCTGCTTCTTGCACTGACTGAGGGCTGCTGGGAGAAGGGGGTGGGGATTGGTGCTTGTGCCCGCCCCCTGGGCTCTTTACTGCCAGAGCTCCGCTCCTGTGCGCTCCTGCAGGAAATGACCCCTGAGTCCATCAAAGTGGGGATGCCAGCCTCCGGGTGGAACCTGGGGATCTTCCCAGAATTACAGTTCATGTCCAGACTACAGAGATCAGTTCCCCTGGAGAAAAATTGATACTTTGGAGGGTAGACTCCATGGCATTGTACCCCAGCGATCACCCCCCCTCTCCCTCCCCTCCTGCCCAATTTAAAGGGCTTCAGCTGCCCGGCAGGGACCACGTGGTCCACTGACCAGCAGGAGGGCCCTTTAAATCTAGCAGGAGGGAGGGAGAGGCGTACTCATGGGCTGCCGCTCGGCTCACAAACAGACCCTTTAAAGGGTCCTTTTGCGAGCTGAGTGTGCAGCCCACGGCTGCCCCTCTCCCTCCTGCTAGATTTAAAAGGCCCTCCAGCTGGTCAGTGGACCATGTGGTCCCTGCTGGGCAGCTGAAACCCTTTAAATCAGGCAGGGGGGAGGAGAGAGATGGCTGGGCCGGTGGTCACTATTGGGTGTGGGGCTTGGGGGTGGGGCATCCCCCAGTGCCCCCCACCCAGACCTGGAGGCTGGGAACCCTAGTAAACCACCTCTGTTTGGCTCTTGCCTTGCAAGGTCTACGGGGTTGCGACTTGACGGTGTTTGATGGCACTTTCCACCACTGCAACACAATCTACATTCTGGCATTCTGTGTAAACTAACCAAAGAAGCAGTGAAGACTTAAGGGTGCTTAAATAATCTTTGGCAGCGTGAGCAGCAATTTCTGCCAATCTTCCCTCTTTGATTGCAGACCCTTCAATTTCACCCTTAGGCCTTATTTAAGGGGCTTGCTGGGCCTCAGCAGGATGAAAGTTGGAAAGCCCCACCCTGCAAGGTCCATGGATCATTGGACTCATACCAAAAACTCAATATGGGGGGAACCTTGTGTGTGTGTGTGTGTACACACATACATATATCATGGGCTATCCAGGTCAGGGCTTGTAACATAAAACTGCAAAGTCTAACATTACAAAGAGAAATCAAAGAAAAACCAAAGCAAAATCCCACTTTTAAAAGAGAAAAAAAGGGGGGGGAAAAGCAATGGCTATATCTAAAAAAGTTATTGGGGGGGGGTCCTCTCCCCATAACACCACTAGATTAAGCAGGTTTGGGGTTAACTCCAATTTAACTGGGCATTTAGACTATGCTCCAAACAAAGTTATAAGGCAAAAAGGAGACACGACATCTAGCGGTGAACCAGCGGCGAAGGCGGAGGACGCTCGTGCGCCGAGACGAGACGAGCTGAAGACACGTCAACTGAATCCCACCGGGTGCCGTTAGGTAGTCCCACCCCTAATACGATATATATATATATATATGCCCATAGCTAGGAATAATAATAAACTATGTAAGCCACTCAGAGACCCATGGGAGGGGTTTGAGCGGGGTAGAAGTTGAAGGTAAATAAATAAATAAATAAATAAAATCCCATACAGATTTACTCAGAACTCGGATTACCATATTTTGAAAAGCAAAAAAAAAAGTAGGACATATATCCCGACTGACTACTTCAAACTAGTGATCACTATGGCAAATCTCATTTGAAATACCCTTCCTATTTAAGCTGTGATAATTGCTACTAACTAGGACTATTCCTAACCTTCCAATCCAAAAAGAGACCATTTTCATCATTTTTTATATATAAAAAGAGCCCAAAAGAGGACAGACACCAAAAAAAGAGGACATGTCCTCTAAAAAGAGGACATCTGGTAAGCGCTAACCCTATTCAAATGAATTCCCTCTGTATGCTTGTAGTTGTTACTTCCGGGTGAGTGTGTGTAGTTACACTGCACAGCGAATTGCTTTAAAAACTGTCTGATTTCATTGGCAGAACTGACACGTGTTGCAGCTTCTTCCTGTTGTAATTAACATGATTTACAGTGTGCTCCTTAGCAGAATTCCACCCATCTAAGCCCATTTGCTTAAATGGACCTAGAAGAGTGTGAGCCTGCTTAGGAGTGCACTGTGAATCTCAAATGCTCAGATCTGGCTGGATAGTGCCCTTTGATTGTATCATGCATATGTTCCTTTATGCACTGCTTTTATCCCCCCAGAAGCACAGAGAACAGGCAGCACAGAAACTGAACTAACCTAACACATACAGATATTTTCTCCTCCTTTTGTCCTATCCAAGGCAATCTTTATAGCAGCGAAGACCCTCAACGAGATAAGGGATTTCTATTATTCCAGTTTTCGGTTTTGGTTATAATCAAGGAAGGCTTTTTTTACAAGTAATATTTACCAGTGGTCCTTATTACATCTCCAAGTACCCTTTCAAATATGCTTTCTTATCTAAAGATGGTGGCTGTAAACCATCTGGGAAGCAAATATGATTTTACATTGGTTGGGGAATGTACTTTTCACACCGGGGCAGGGGGGGGAGCAACCAAAATAATTCCCAAAAGGTCATGTAAAGGGGGCATCGGAGTTTAGCTAAGGGGCAGCCACAGCTGCATTTTGGCCCCGTTCACACGAGGCGATTTGGCCCGGGAACGGGACAGTTTGGAGGCGGATCAAAGCAGCGCGATCACACCACAACATCTGGGAAGCGTTCTGCTTCCGCCTCCAAACTGGCCCAAACCCGGGAAGAACCGCCTCAAACTGAACCACCTACCTCGGTGGTTCAAACGGATGAGGCGCCTCTTCCCGGGCGTCTGATCGCCGGCGCTCCCTTGCGCCGGCTCAACCCCGGGCCGGAGCCGAACTGCGCATGCTCCGACATGCGCAGATCGGCCGGCTCCCGGTTAGAGCCGTCTTTTCTCTCCGGCGTTTGATCGCGCCGGGG
>NW_015174996.1:32855-37118 GCF_001447785.1 Gekko japonicus | reverse complement strand
TTATTATTATTATTATTATTATTATTATTATTATTTTGTACCCCGCCCTCCCCGGAAACAGGCTCAGGGCGGCTTACATTGGTTGGTACACAAATAGCCATTAAAATCCATATTAAAACATTTGAATAATTCAGTTAGAAATAGATTCGTAAAATCCTAAAATCATAAAGTGCTGGGCATGTTTCCTTAGCTACTTTAGATGGCATACTGAAGAGCGCATACAGACAACAGTTTTCAGCTCCGTGATCTTCCTAAGTCATGCGGCAAGCACAGGCCAGATGTCAAAATTAAGGGCCAGGACCTATAACTATGATTGTTGGTGGTAGTAGTGAAGGCGGATAGCAGCCTAACACTGGGAAAGCTATGGCTTGAGCTAGAAGCTGTAAAGCAACACACAGGAATGCACTGCCCTGCTGACCAGGCAAAGACAGACCATGATTCAAGCAGCTGTGCCTGTCCAGACCAATCCAAATATCACATCCTGCCTGCCAGTTGCAATGGGTACTGTTACTCCTATTAATTGCCACTAAGCCAAACACTGCCTTTGTTCAACCTCAGCATCCTATTTGACGGCAGCCAAGATAGCGTTTCTTTGAGCCTGGACAAGCCTGGTTTTGTTAGAAATTAGAAGCCAAGCAGGGTTGACCACCGCCATACCTGGATGGGAAACCAGCAAGGAAGACAGGTGCTGCTGTGTCGAGGAAAGCAATGAAAAACCCCATGCGGTGGAACTTCAGGGGGTCACCGCGGATTGGCTGCAACCAGTTTTTTTCTCTAAGCTGAGGTAGTGTGAGCTAGCTCACAGCTTTTTAGTCTCCGGCTCACACATTTTTCTCTGAGCTCAGGAAGGATGGCTCTGGAGCAAACTAATTTATAGAGTAGCCAAATCTCTTGCTCACAACTTTACTACCAGTAGCTCACAAAGTAGAATTTCTGCTCACAAGACTCCACAGCTTAGAGGGAACATTGGCTGCAACACGATGGCATACTTTACCTTTACGAACAAGAGCGACATTTTCATCCCTCTGACTTGCTTCCTGCTGCTTGGCACGGTGCTCACAGCATCGATTTTGACCTGGCTTCATAACAACTCTGTGCAGCCAATCAGCTTTGGCTCTGTGTTGACATCAAACAAAGGCAGGTCAGGATTAGGGCGGGGCTTCCTGCCCCCACCTCAGGCACTGTGGGCAGCTGGGCAGGTGGCAGGAAGGACAGTCAAGGAGGTAATTAACAGGGCAGAAAAAAGTGAGGAGAGGGGTGATTTTTTTTTTAATTCCTTCAAGATCTTCCTCTCTATTTTAAGACAAAAATTTTACTATTTGGCTCATCCCTAAATCTTTTTTGCTGAAGGGGCCCTACAGTCTGAGCAGACACAGTCCATGCAGGGTTGCTACTGCCTTCAGGTGGGGCCTGGAAATCCTACAGAATTGCAACTGGCCCCCATACTACAGAAATCAGTTTCCCTGGAGGAAACGGCTGCTTTGGAGGGTGGACTCCTATTAGTGCTTAGCCAAAATACCACCTCTCCCCAAACCCTGCCCTCTCCAGGTTCCACCCCCAAATTTCCAGGAATATCCCAACCACCGTGTAGTTGGCAACGCTATGTTCACGCCACCTTGCCAATGTAGGAGGTCCAGATCCTGACATTTCCCAGTCAATCTCCACATTCTCCAAAAGCAAAGCCTACTGCAGATGACATGTGAGCTGTGCTGCTCCACAAACTGGGAGCTCACGTGCTGGGGGGTCGCCCATCTTGTGAAAATTGGGAAACAGATGCATTTCCTATGCACATTCAGCTTCCATGCAGTTTCCAGCCATTCCTGATTTCCAGGTTTCTGGTTTACATGAATGGAAGCTGTCCGTGCATGGGAAACCCATGTGTTTCCCAATTCACAAAAGACAGTGATTGTGTGTATCGGCTGCATCTTGGGGACCCACACTCTTCGGATATACCCGACAGGCAGTTTCTCAGTTTGCATGAATGAAATGGAATGTCTGTAGGGGACTCCAGACGCAGTGAAGGGGGGGGAGGATGCTTCTAGTACAGTGCTTTTCACCCAGCTGTAATCTAAGCATAGTAAAGGTAAAGGTTCCCTTGCTTGAAAGCCAGTTGAGTCCGACTCTAGGGTTGCGGTCAATGTTCCCTCTAAGCTGTGGAGTCTTGTGAGCAAAAACTCTACTTTGTGAGCGACTAGCATTAAAGTTGTGAGCGAGTGATTTGCCTACTGCATAAATTAGTTTGCTCTGGAGCCATCCTTCGTGAGTGAAGAAAAAAATGTGTGAGCCGGAGGCTAAAAACCTGTGAGCTAGCTCACCCTAACTCAACTTAGAGGGAACACTGGTTGCGGTGCTCATCTCCGTTTCAAAGCTGAAGAGCCAGCTCTGTCCGAAGATGTTTCCGTGGTCATGGGGCCGGCGTGACTAAACCCCAAGGCGCACAGAACGCTGTTCCCTTCCCACCGAAGTGGTACCTATTTATCTACTTGCAATTTCTTGCTTTTGAACTGCTAGGTTGGCAGGAGCTGGAACTAGAGACGGGGGCTCACTCCATCATGCGGCAACTCGGGTCTCGAACTGCCGAACTACCGACCTTCCACAGCCTGCAGTTCAGCGTCTTAACCACTTGAGTCACCGCAGCTCCAATCTAAGCGTACACCTGAGCTTTATCTTTTGTGTGTAATCTGTTATTAGGAGTGCTCTGGGTTCGTTGTTTCAAGCACGCCAATAACATACCACTGTGCCAATCATATTGCTGAATAATAATAAAAAAGAGTGAAGAATTCACACACAAATGGTCACGGATGAATCCTGGCCGTTTCTTTATTCTTCCACACCCTCTTCTCTTTCAAGCCTAGCAATCACGGTGAACAAAGGAGATCTTCTGCTGTCTTCAAAAATAAACAGAGAAGGAGTCGCCCACAGAGATATATTTCATACCTTTCAAAGATCGTCATGTAGCGGCGCCAAAACACACACTGTTCTGGAAATTGCCCATCTTTATCCCTTCCGACTTGCCAGGTGAGGATACAACAGACAATTTTATTCCAAAAAATGATATCCAGGGACATAATGTAGAAGGGGTTATCTAGAGAGGAACGGAAGCATACTGAGGTTTACTCAAACAGAAGAGTTACTGCTTGCTCCATATTCAAAAGGCACAAAACATCACACAGAGCGAAAACCAAAGAAAGGTCTCCCTTTCTCCTTTCATACAATAACTCTTCGATCTGAGTAGGTACCTATCATTCAGCATCTTTACTTCCCAATCCTCAAAGTGAAACCAGATATCGGTACAATCTATACTAATCCTCTTTCCGTGTTCTTTATTCATTGATTCTTCTGAAACTGTTGCCTTTGAGCATTACCCTTCCTGGCATAGGACAACTGGCACACTTGGCATGGTGGAGGGTTTGGGTGATTTTCGTACACTATTCTCTAGTTTTATAAAACAAAAGAACCTCCTTGGGAAAGCTCCTCCATGTAGTAGCATGTTCAAAGCCTGGAGAACTCCTACAAGATAATGACGCAGCCCTACCCCACCTTCCTGAGTAGATTTAAATTACCAGCCTACCATTTTTCTTCTCACCTCGACAAAGAGAGTACTCCGTCTTTCTGTGTTATACCTCTGAGGATGCCAGTCACAGCTACTGGCGAGACGGCGGGTCCTACAACGGCAAGACAACGCACACAACCCGGAAAATCTACAACAGCTGATGAACTCCGGCCGTGAAAGCCTTTGACAACATAGTTTGATTCACACTTGGTTGTGAGTTTCATACATTTCTGTTTTCATGTATAGTCCACCTTTTCCACTGGGACTCAAAGCAGATCATTGGCTGCCCTCTCCCATTCCCGGAGGAATTGTATAGTTCTCGATGTTTGGAAAAAAGCAAAGGACGTTTTGCAGGACTTGTCACATCCTGAACATTCCCTGTTGGAACTGCTGCCTTCGGGCAGATGATATACGACAATTAAAGCAAGGACAAATAGATTTAAAAAATAGTTTTTATTTGAGAGCTATTATTGCCTTAAATGCGGTATGAAATTGGAATTTGGGTGACATTGGTGGTTTTAAGTTGCTATGTGAACCATAAAGGAGTTATGGGATAGTAGTGAATGGTGTGTGAGTGCATATGAATATTGTTGTAGATCACCGAAATGATTGCATCTTTAATTTCATTGTACTAAATAATAATAATAATAATAATAATTATCATCATTATTATTATTATTATTATCATTAATAATAATTAATTATAATGA
>NW_015174996.1:30502-32400 GCF_001447785.1 Gekko japonicus | reverse complement strand
GCTGACTTACGGCGGCCCCCGGTGGGGTTTTCAAGGCAAGAGATGCACAGAGGAGGTTTGCTGTGGCCTGCCTCTTGTGCAGCAACCCTGGACTTCCTTGGAGGTCTCCCATCCAAGTACTAACCAGGGCAGACTCTGCTTAGCTTCCGAGATCTGATGAAACGGGGCTGGCCTGGGCCATCCGGGTCAGGACTGACTGACTACAAGTACTGATCAGTCGATCAGTCAACTGATTGCAAAATACGGCAACAAAATGGGGTGAGGCAACGAGACAGTCAGCAGCAGCAGAACTCTGTCCCTAATAAGGGAGGACCTCCTGAGCCGATCCACTGCACTCCAGCTCTGCTCCCTCCCTGCCTTCCTGAACGATTCTGCTTTGCCCGTTTTGCAGGGGTCATTCCGTAGAAAAAGAGGTGCAGGAGCTCATTAGCATAACTCATTTGCATATGCCACACCCCCTGACATCACCTGAAGTGTGTCAGAAGGAAACACCCACCGCTCGGGCTCCACTGGACTGTTTTGGATTGCTAGCTATTGGGAGGGAGGGAACATGCAGATCTGTCCTCGCAGAGGAGGGAGAGCTTGTACCTGAATAAAACTTGGTCTTAAAGGTGCCGCTGGACTGTTTTGGACCAGGGGGCTGGGGGGAGCTCTGCAATTTACCTGGCTGCTTCTTGCTCTGACTGAGGGCTGCTGGGAGCAGGGGGTGGGGCTTGTTGCATGTGCCCGCCCCCTGGTCTCTTTACTGCTGGAGCTCCGCTCCTGTGTGCTCCTGCAGGAAATGACCCCTGCCGTTTTTTAGAAAAGACAGAAGTGCAGACGGGCCTTCCTAAGAGGGTCAAGCAGACGGTTTCACAGTGCGGGAATCACCACAGAGACTTTCTGAAGGCATTGGTCTTACTTGTGTAATCCTCCTTAAGCCTCTGTGAGGAAGGTAAAGGCAAAGGTTTCCCTTGCTCGAAAGCCAGTCAAATCCGACTCTAGGGATGTGGTGCTCGTCTCCGTTTCCAAGCCAAAGAGACAGCGCTGTCCGAAGACTTCTCCCTGGTCATGTGGCCAGCATGACTAGATGCTGAGGTGCACTGAATGCTGTAACCTTCCCACCAAAGCAGTACCGACTTATCTACTTGCAATTTCTTGCTTTCAAACTGCTAGGTTGGCAGGAGTGGGAACCAGAGACGGGAGCTCACTCCATCACGTGGCACTCGGGTCTCGAACTGCTGAACGACTGACCTTCCGGCCCACAGTTCAGCATCTTAACCACTGAGCCACCGCAGCTCCTTTCTGTGAGAAAGGCAGACTATAGATTAAGTAAATTGCTTTGGGAGGGGAGAAGAGGAGGGCTGTTATTTCTGTCTTTTTTTTAAAGGGGTGTGTATCTCTAAAAGAACATTGTGTAATTTAGCAAGCAATTCCTTTCTTTCATATTCTCACTTGGAGGTTGTCCTTGCCTTTACTTCCTGGAAGGCCAAAGTTGCTACCTGATCGCAGTTCTACCCAGCACCACTGCTTCTATATCTGGCCTTCTACACCGAAGGCTGACAGGAAGCATTAACATCAACTCAAATCTTTTTTCCCCCTCTCTCTGTCTCTTTCATTCAACTTTATTTTGTTTTCTAAACATCCAGCCTGATGAAGAGTTCTGTAGAATTTGAAAACCTGACCACAATTTTGGGTTATTTTGGGTTGATCCGATATTAGTTATTACTCATTTTTGGTCCTGGCTCTTTAAGTGATTCATTTTATTGTTGCTGTTACCTTGTATAGATTACAGGGTGCATTACTGACAGAGAATTAACACTAACTACACTGTTAACCAAGAAAAAATATATATATATATATATGTGTGTGTGTGTGTGTGTGTGTGTGTGTCTGTGTGTCTGTGTTTCTGTGTGTGT
>NW_015174996.1:21304-30238 GCF_001447785.1 Gekko japonicus | reverse complement strand
GGCCCAGGGGCCGGATCAGGCCCCCAGAGGGCTTCTATCAGGCCCACACTGGAACTGGTCATCTCCTGCTTCCAGTTCTGTTGCTGCTGCATCATAGCTTTCTTCGCCAGACTCTCTCAATCGCTCAGTCATTTCATGTTTCCCCCGGGGTCCTAGACTCAGAACTCTGAGCATGAGATTTCTGTGGTGAATGTCAATAAATCAAAAGTAGGTTTGCAGCTTACAGATACACACCTGACCTGCATACTCAAGATTGCAACAGCACAGGCATTTTGATGCAATAATTCAGAGCAAGAGGTGCCAGTTATCAGACACTGTTAAATAAACAAAATATCGCAAGAGTGCTAATGTTTTAAGCATGTTTTTATTTTAAGTTAAAAAAAACCCATTTGTGTCCTTTATAAAGTTTATATCTCTGCTGCCTGGCATTCCATTTTATGACACACATGGCCCGGCCCAACAAGGTCTCATTCATGTCAGATCCGGCCCTCATAACAAATGACTTCGACACCCCTGATCTAGACTGTCCCAGTATCCTAATTCTACACTTATAGAGCAATCGTTATGCAGAGTTACTCCAGTCCTATTCCCGTTCTTTTCAACAGGCATGGACTGGAGGATCTCTGAGTGGCTTTGCATGGCTAATTAGTTCTCACATTTACTAGTCACCTTTCTATCTGAAAGTATACCAAAGCCACAGTAATATAAATGGTAACAGCCCAAGACAACTAGTAGACCAGAAAACAGGCTGACACTCAGTGTTTAGAATTAAATGAAATACAATTTCTCCACTGTATTTAACAATGTTATTTTATAATAGCTAATAACACATCCACACTGTTACATATTCTGTCTTTCATATGCACACCCAAAATACAGGGGGAAAGTGGGTTCAAAAATACAGGGAAAAAGTGGGTTGACTAAACTCCCCGGAGTTGATTTTCATTTCGTTCACAACTTCATCCGCACATACTGAAGCACCATGGTAGTCTCTCTTGAAAACCTACTATTCATAGTGTCTTCACATGATATTCCATTCAATGATTTCAATTACTAGAATGTATCCTCATCCATTTTACTGGAGAATCTTATCCCGGGCATACAAACAGATCAATTTGCCTTCACCAGTATGTAAAAAGTATCACAGTTTAAAGCACACGTAAGAAACGAATACATGCACACAGCAATATATGCAAAAAGTCAGACAGCAGCCACACCAGCCACTTCAGTAATATGCAACCTGTGTGCTTCCATTGCAGTGTGGGGATCTGAACCTGTGACAGGCAGTCCCATCCCCGGGGTCCGGGAACCGGGAACCCCGGCGCAGCGGCAGACTCGAGGGACCCCAACGCCCTCCCCTCCATGAGCCGGCTTACCTGGGGAAGGTCGTCCGGCCGAGGGGCAGATGTTCGGCCCACCGGCGAGAAAGGAGGCGAGCCCCGGTCACGCCAGGGCAAAGCCACAAGGCCCGAGGAGCGGCTGCGGGGAGGAGCTGTGAGACAGAGCCGGGGGTGGGCTGAGAAGCGGCACTAGGGGGCAGGAGCAGCGACTCGGCAATGGTCTCAGCGGCCCAGGGGCCTCTCTCTCTCCAACGCAATATACACTCGCCTGCCTCCGGGATCGCCCATCCGCCCGGGACTTCACGCCGGCAAAATGACTACCGGGGGTGCCACCCCGCGGCCAGAGCAAGGGCCCGACACAGGCCTCAACCTGAGACCTTGGAGAGCTGCTGCTAGTCTGAGTAGAAAATACTGAACTTAACAAACCAATGGTCTGATAGAGTATAAGGTGGCTTCGTGCGTTCATGTGTCCCTCCCAGATACAAATCTAACACACCAACCACTAGAACATGCTGTTCCCCTTTCAGGGCTCAGTAGGCTTGCTAGCTAAGCCTCCCCTTGCCACATGAAGGATGGGACCCCGGACAGGTTAAGGCCAAACTTGGCAAAAGTGCAAGTATAGCCCTCTCTCTGTGCAAACCCAGCTAGCCCAGACATGTGCTCAGGACCGTCTCTCTCTGACGCATTCAGCCATCAGTTCAGATGTGCCAAACAATAGGGACCTCAAGCATATGTAGTATGCAAAAATATAGACTGCAAGGGTAGACCATCAAAAAAATACACAACTCTCACAAGTAAACAGTAGACATCTGCCTATTGCAATAAAATAACAATAAATTGAAAATACAATAGAATTGGTGGTCACAATTCAAAAACACTATTTGCAAATTCAAAATACAATTTAATGATAGAGGAAAATATCCAACAAGAGACTCCTCAATATCCTTTGAATATAATACTGTCCAAAAGACCTCAAAGTCCACAGAAAAGGCAGAGGATGTCCCAGAACACAAATAAACTTCTAACAGCCGAAAATGTGCATCCCAGATATGCCAGAAGCTTCAAAGCAATCTTTTGCAGTTGTTCGGCTGAAAATGGAACCCAATTTCCACAGTAATGTAGGCACAGCTCTTATCTCAAATGGAATCTGTGGTTCAGATATAGCAGGCACGTATCTGTCATCGTGAAAGGACAATGTCTTAATTTCATCATCGCAAGGGTGTCAGCAACCCCTGCATTTCAGCTCTACATCTCACAATCAGACCTCTGGTTTGCCCCTGGATACTGAGACCACCTCATCCACAGTCTATTGCCATTATTGTTCTCTTGGTAGCTCAGCCATTAATGGAGCCAAGAAACTGCAATTGCCCAACGCCTTGGTAACGAAAGCTTCCCTTCCCCAAACCTGGACTTCATTTGTCCTAAACCCCTTTTGAGCCATTACCAGCCATCCTGGACCATTTCCCTGTTGTGCCACTGTCCCGAAGGCACAAATTTCCTATATCAGGACTCCAAATCCAGCCATCTTTGGTTCAGTCTCCTGGGATGCGTACTGGCTGGATCCCAAATCTCTTTTGGGTCTTCTCATATGTGCTTGCCAGCCAAGCAGTCTGCTCCTTTTCACCACCGACTCTTCTCTTCGGAAGGTAGGCCAGGGCTATTTTGGGGCATTTTTTTTTACAGGAATGCACAGGAACGGAGTTCCGGCTGGCTTCCAAGTTGGCCACGCCCAGCAGGAACTCATTAGCATAATAGGCCACATCCAACAGCAGAAACTCATTAGGATTGGCTACATTAGGGGTGTGTGGCCTAACATGCAAAGGAGTTCCTGCTACAAAAAAGCCGTGGGTTTTGACAACAAACAAGGTACACAGAATAACAAGCAAAAGGTGGGTGTGGCTGGATAACCACACTTCTGGTAACATGGGGGTGCGTCCTAATGTGCTAATGAGCTGTGCTGTCAGGGGTGTGGCCCAATATGCTAATGAGTTCCTGCTGTTGGGTGCGGCCTATTATACTAATGAGTTCCTGCTGGGCTTTTTCTACAAAAAGAGCCCTGAAGGTAGCTATAACCCCCATCAACACTTCACCCTCTCTTGTCTCTGATCTCTTTACGATTGCCTCACCTCTTTCTTTTCTAGCTCTCCATGGTGTGTGTGTGTGATATTCCATTGATTAGCTGAATGTATTAGGGTTATTTTCTTAATACATCTCATAAAAGAATTATTGCATCAAAATGCCTGTGCTGTTGCAATCTTGAGTATGCTGTTCAGGTGTGTATCTGTAAGTTGCAAACCTGCGATGACTCAGCAGCAGCAGAACTTGAAGCAGCAGCAGAAGACAGCCAGTTCCAGTGTGGGCCTGATAGAAGCCCTCTGGGGGCCTGATCTGGCCCCCGGGCTGCATGTTTGACACCCCAGTTATAGATGGAAACATCCTACAAGTTTCTAAAACAATGACGTTCAGGTAGCTTGGATTTAAAACTGCCCTTGTACTAACACAGGAACCTTCTGTTTGCATAAGGGATCAAAACACAGAAGATTCCTCCATGGATGAGCCTTCATATTAAACCCACCACCATCCTTAGTATCTCAATACGGTTAAAGACCATATTGGGAAAAGTTCTTTCATCTGATCGGCTTCTGGTTCTTAATCATAACAACTAATTATAAGCATCAGAAACACAATTTAAAATACAGCTAGTAGACACCAGGATTATTTTAGCTTTTCTTTTTTTAACCTTAATCAAACCGATACCTTTGCAGTATAAAATTGCAATTAAAACTATGTGGGGTGTGTGTGTGTGTTAATCTGTCATTAGACAATCTATATGTGGCTGTTCTTCATATATAATCAGACATTCACTGCATTATTGTAATTAAACGCTGTAATCCTCAAAAGGCTATTTATCATAATTTAAAACTAGCTTGAGTTAATTGTAGGTGTCAAGGGGTCCAAAATTAAATTTATAAAGGTTTTGCATTATTAACCACAATTTTAATGGATTTACAAAAGCAAGGGATGAAAGGCACTGGGAAATTCATTTTAAATTGTTCCTCTCCTGCTTCCAGTCTGCTATACCTTTGAAAGCTGATAGAGATTAAGAGAAAATGAATTTAATATTCACAGTGTTCCCTAACATCCACAGGGGACGAGCAGAGTTACCAAACTGATCGCGGGGGGGGGGGCATCCATCCTGCTCCTGTATTTTTAACAACACTCGCTGTGCACAAAACTATTTGTGAAGCTTTTCACCCTGTGGAGATCAACAATATCACCTAATCATTCCTAACCCAGACAACTGTTAAAGTAAAAGCTATAGAAGCTGGCTGAACTGTTGACATAACTGAGGTGGATTAACAGTTGCAGCTCCATTTGAAAACTCTGGATAGCCAGCTGATATGTGTTTGTGCATTTAGTCTACTGCAACATGTTTTTACAAGGGGCTGCACTTGTAGACTGATCAGGAGTTTCACAGATGCAGAATGCTGTAACCAGGGCTATTTTGGGGCAGGAACGCACAGGAACAGAGTTCCGGCTGGCTTCAGAGTTTGCCATGTCCACTACAGCCAAAACCTCTGCGTGCCTGGCTACAGAGGGAAGGCCTGGAGAGCGACCCCACCCAGCAACTCCAAGGCGGGATGGGGGCCCCTGGAAGGATCAGGGAGGCATTTAAATGCCTCCCTGTGCCTTCATCGGCCTGTCCAAGGGCCGGCTTGCCCGGGCTCCCTGCAGCTGCAGGGTGTCCGGGAAAGACAAGGGAAGGCAGTTTAAACCGCCTTCCCTTCCTGGGGGGCAACCCAAGGGAAGGCATGGGGGTGTGGCCTAATGTGCTAATGAATTGTGTCATCTGGGGTGTGGCCTAATGTGCTAATGAGTTTCTGCTGCTGGGTGTGGCCTGTTATGCTAATGAGTTCCTGCTGGGCTTTTTCTACAAAAAAAGCCCTGGCTGTAACCCACCCTTTGATAAGGTTGAGACACATGCAACATTAGCTCTGTACAGAGTCACATCTAAGTACAAGCCCGTTGCATAAAGGAAGCAGAAATATGCACTTTGGCCCCCCACCTGAACTTGAGAGCCAGTTTGGTGTAGTGGTTAAGTGTGCAGACTCTAACCTGGGAGAACCGGGTTTGATTCCCCACTCCTCCACTTGCACCTGCTGGATGACCTTGGGCAAGCCATAGTTCTGACAAGAGGTGTCCTTGAAAGGGCAGTTTCTGTCAGAGCTCTCTCAGCCCCGCCTACCTCACAGGGTGTCTGTTGTGGGGAGGGGAAGGGGAAGGAGTTTGTAAGCCACTCTGAGACTCTAAGTGAAGGGCAGGGTATAAATCCAATCTCTTCTCTTCTTCTTCTTCTTCTATGAACAATTTCCAGAAAAGGGGCATGATGCCTATTAACCTGCAAACCATACATCTGAGGTCTCCATTCCCATGATCGAGAATGTACTTCTCTCAAATGTTCCAAATCATGGGGACGGAGCATGCATGTGCACAATTTGTAAAGGCACATATGTCACAGCCATGATCCACTGAGTGTAGACTGAGGGAAGGGCAGCTTGCTTGTTCCAGCTCCCCCTCTTTGTTTACTGGCGTCTTATCAAGTCAGTCCAAGGGTCCTGGATTTAAGGGATCTGCACTCGTTTTAAGACCATTTATGCAGTAGTGAAATCCCCCGAATTAATGTTTTTGAAACTGTGCATTATATGACATTCCCCACAGTAGATTTCTCCTCACCAGGTGCAAACCTGACGTTTTCTCCTTCTTATCCCACATTTTTGGAACTCACTAAAAACTCACTAAATTCTGAAAATGCAGGGTAAGGAGGAGAAAACTTCGGGTTTGCACCTGGTGAGGAGAAATCTACTCTGGAAAATGTCATATGACGTGCAGTTTTACAAATGCCAATGTGGGGGATTTCACTACTGTGGAAATGGTCTTAGGCTCAGCGCGCATCGTTTTATCAGAACAAAGTTGGAGTCCAGTGGTGCCTTTAAGACTGACAAAGTTTTATTCATCTGCAAGCACACCTCTCAGACACCCTACCTGAACGTATCACTTTATGCCCCACCAGGAGTCATTTCGTAGAAAAAGAGGTAAAGGAGCTCATTAGCATAACTCATTAGCATAACTTATTTGCATATGCCACTCCCCCCTGACATCACCGGAAGTGTGTCAGAAGGCAACACCCACCGCTCAGGCTCCACTGGACTGTTTTGGATTGCTAGCTATGGGGGGGGGGGAGGGGGAATGTGCAGATCTGCCCTCACAGAGGAGGGAGAGCTTGTACCTGAATAAAACTTGGTCTTAAAGGTGCCACTGGGCTGTTTTGGACGGGTGGGTGGGGGGAGCTCTGCAACTTCCCTGGCTGCTTCTTGCTCTGACTGAGGGCTGCTGGAAGCAGGGGGTGGGGCTTGCTACATGTGCCCGCCCCCTGGTCTCCTTACTGCCGGAGCTCCACTCCTGTGCGCTCCTGCAGGAAATTACCCCTGTGTCCCACATAGCCTAGTCCCCACATTCAGGGCTACTTCTTAAAACATGCATTAAACAGCCCCCTCAGATCTACCACTGAGACCTTGCTCCAGAATTATCCCCCCCCCCAATTAAAACTATGAAGGCAGGGAGGCCCCAACAGGTAGCTCATAAACTACCAGAAGCAGAAAATAATAGCAGCGCTAAGGGGAGGAAATCACTGAAAAAGAAAACCAATTAATACAAATGGACTGAAAAGTTATTAAAACACACCCAGGACTTTAATAGCTGGGGGGAGTGTAGTAACTCCACAGCACCGGAACCCCAACAGAATATAACTTTTTTAGAAGATAAAGCAAGGCCTGGTCTAGGCCCTACTAGGTCATAACCAACCCACAACGCAAGCGAAAAGTGAAACTAAAGCAAAGGTTTTTTCCTTAAGGGATCATTTTAAAACAACTATACCATACAATAAGGGAACGTCAACAAACTCAAAATTGCCCATATTTAGGGTTGCCAAGTCGGTCTTACCTCGCGGCAGGGGGCTCCCGTTTGATGTTGTGAGCGCGCGCGAGCGCCGCATGCACGTCACCCGGATGTGACATGATGACGCCGGGCATGCTGGGGGTGGGGCCACAGCCATATGAGGGGAAAACTCTGTTTTCCCCTCAAATGGCTGTGGCTCCGTCCCCAGCGTGCCCGGCGTCATCACGTCACATCCTGGTGACATGCACGCCGGGGTGGGGTTTCCCCCGGGGCCCAATTCCACGGCAGCGGAAATTGGGCCTCCAAAGTGGGGGGGAAATCCGCCCCCCGGGGGGAATTGGCAGCCCTACCCATATTATAACAGGGAGCAAGTCATACATCTAATTTTTAGCATTCAGGAAAATTTGGTGTAGTGGTTAAGTGAGCGGACTCTAATCTGGCAGAACCAGGTTTGATTCCCCAGTCCTCCACTTGCAGCTGCTGGATGACTTTGAGCAAGCCATAGTTCTGTCAGAGCTGTCCTTGAAAGAGCACTTTCTGTCAGAGCTCTCCCAGCCCCATCTACCTCACAAAGTGTTGGAAGGGGAAGGGGAAGGAGTTTATAAGCCACTCTGAGACTTCGAGTGAAGGGCGGGGTATAAGTCCAATCTCTTCTCCTTCTCTTCTTAAATAATAACACTACTGGATGGCTGAGTCTCATTTTAAATGGGTCCTTTACTGCAGCAGATTTTAAATGCTGATATCTATCTCATTTTATGGCACCTCTGCTTATGAGAGAGAGAGAGAGAACCCCTCAGGTGAAATTTAGCACTGCATTCCTTGCCTGCTTGCCAGCTGGTAAAAGCAAGACATTTGCCTCTGTCATCAGCTGCAAGTGCTGCCTGCACATCAGTGAGGTGAAGGCGGAAACTAGGCCTCCACCTGCCTGACAGATAGTGTTCCCAGGTCCGATCTTCTCTCCGGTGTGTGGGGGGAGTTACAAAGAGTGATGTCCCCGCTTTCCTCCCCTACCATTTAAAGGGAAACGTCCCTTTAAATGATGGGGAGGGGGAAGTGAGGGTCAAGTGCTCCTGCCATGCAAGAGGCAAAATGGCCTCTTGCACGGCAGGAGCTGGCCGCCCCCTCTTGGAAAGGACAGGTACTGTGCACGCCTGCCCTGCAAGCAGTGGATTTGCTACTTGCAGGGCAGGCGTGCAGCGCCTGCTCTTTTCAAATGGGGCTGCAGATGATTGTTGGGGGGCAGGGGTCCCCCACCGACCAGCCGGTGGGTATCAGGGGGAGCCCTAAAAATCAGGGGAAATCCCGGCCGCACCTGGGGACTGGCATCCCTACTGACAGCACAAGCCAAACATCCGCCTCTGTTGTCTCATGCAAGGCAAACACATGGCCTTAATGCTGTGGTGGGGGAGGAAAGCTAGGCCTTAGGCCTCTGTGCCCCCCCAGTCTGTCCGGCCAAGGAGTTCAAGCAAATGTTGTCCTTGCCGAGCTGCCACAAGCCTAGATAATGAAACAGCTTGTGCAAACAGGGCCATGCTTGGAGAGAAGAAAATGATGATGATGATGATGATGATGATGATGAAGAAGAAGAAGAAGAAGAAGATGATGATGATGATGATGATGATGATGATGATGATGATGA
>NW_015174996.1:19622-21260 GCF_001447785.1 Gekko japonicus | reverse complement strand
CAGGGCTCTTTTTGTAGAAAAAGCCCAGCAGGAACTCATTAGCATAATAGGCCACACCCAACAGCAGAAACTCATTAGCATATTAGGCCACACCCCTACCAGCACAGCTCATTAGCACATTAGGCTGCACCCCCATGTTACCAGAAGTGTGGTTATCCAGTCACACCCACATTTTGCTTGTTATCCTGTTTACCTTGTTTGTTGTCAAAACCCAGGGCTTTTTTGTAGCAGGAACTCCTTTGCATGTTAGGCCACACACCCCTACTGTAGCCAATCCTAATGAGTTTCTGCTGTTGGGTGTGGCCTATTATGCTAATGAGTTCCTGGTGGGCGTGGCCAACTTGGGAGCCAGCCGGAACTCCGTTCCTGTGCGTTCCTGCCCAAAAATAGCCCTGGTAACAACAACAACAACAACAACCCTTCCCAAAGCCCCAACGAGGGTACACTGATCCATGGATGGGGTCACTAGCTAATAAAACGGCCGTTTCAGTGACACAGCCACAATCCAGCATCTTCAATCAGCAGCAGACTCTCCTTGGCAGGATGATACCCTTGTCAAAAACACATCGGTTAACTCACCCTCTCATTTCATTTCCCCTTCTTGCTGCTTGGGGAATGGAAAGCAGAGACCGAGGTCCCAACATAATAGCGGGAAATATTTCCGAGCGTTCTCCAGATTTGCATTCAGATTGGTTCTATCCACAGAATGGACGTGATTTGTTTCAGGCCTTCGTTTTATTACAAATCCCAGACACAGCCCTGTTTGCAGCTCATATTTCCTCCAGGGGAATCAAGACAGTGCACGTAGGGTCTTTCTCTTCTACCCACAAAACCACCCTCTAAGGAAAGGTGGCCAGGCCCCCCACTGTCCTCCCTCTGTCACCCAGAGAGGTGACTAGAGAAACGTTTAAACAAACAAACAAACAAAAAACCTGGCATTCTCTGCATGGCCATGTCACTTCTGAGTAGGGTTGCCAAGTGTCACTTACCTCTTCCGCGGGGGACTCCCGGGTGGCTCCTGGAGCGCACGCACGCCGCATGCACGTCACCAGGAAGTGACGTTATGACATCGGGCACACTGGGGGCAGGGCCACGACCATACAAGGGAAAACCATCAAGTTTTCCCTTGTATGGCCGTGGCCCTGAACCCAGCATGCCCGACGTGCCCGTGTCACTTTCTGGTGACGTGCATGTCGGGGAGGAGTTCCCCCCAGGGCCCGATCCGGCGGCACCGGGGAACGGGCCTCTGGGGCGGGGGTTTCCCTGCCCCCCGGGGGGACTTGGGATCCCTACTTCTGTGGGAAACACGGAAGTGACATGCGGTAGTTCTAGGAATCACCAGAAACTCTACGGTAGCCATCCTTCACTGGTATCTGGAGTTCTCCTGGCAACGGAGTCAACAGAGATCATCTCTGTCATGATTCTGTCTCTTTCTCAATCCAATCCAGGACTGGAAAGGGAAAGGATCATGGACTGGGACACAAAGAGTTTTACACAAAAACCCAGGAGAGGTAGTCTCTCTTTGGATTTAAGACCTTTGCCACCAGAACCTTTCACTATAGTCCCCTTCCAGCCCAAGAGAAGGTTCAAACTCTTGACTGGCTTTTGGGACTTACACCAGACTATTCTTAGCCAGGT
>NW_015174996.1:10783-18243 GCF_001447785.1 Gekko japonicus | reverse complement strand
ACTCACTGAGTCTCCTCTTTCTCTGCAAAGGGAAGAGGTCGAGGATTTCAGGACCTTGGCCAGGGACCAGGCCGAACTGATCGACAGCCAAGAGGGAAGCCCTTAGCCCACTCCCCCCCTCCTCTCTCCCAGAGAACAAGCACTCCCAGTGGAGCCAGAACCCTGCGAGCTGCTCCTCAGCTCACCAACACAGAGAGACACACAGAGCATCTCCCAAACAGACAGACACTGCTCACAACACACAGAGAGACAGACCCACATGGAGGCCATCTCCCAGACAGATAGACACACATAAACACAGCATATAGCACACACAGAGGCCATCCCCGCCCCTGAGCAACAACTCACAAGTTCAACAGGTTAGCTTGCAGCTGCAATCAGAAGAAAACACTCAACTTTCCCAGTCTCTGGCCCGTCGACTTCCCAGCTTGAAGTGAAGCTTGGAGACGGCACAGCTCTTGCAAAAGTTCCTTGCAACCTCTTCTTGCTCACAAACAATGCTTTGACGAGATGACTTTGTAGGCAATTCTATACAATCTCACCTGGAGAAAATGACTGCTTTGGAAAGTGGATTCTATTGGCATTATATCCCATTGAAGCCTGCCCCCTCCCCAAATCCCACCCTCCTCAGGCGCCAACCTCAAAATGTCTAGATCCGGGGTGTCGAGCTAATTTGTTATGAGGGCCGGATCTGACATAAATGAGACCTTGTTGGGCCGGGCCATGTGTGTCATAAAATGTAATGCCAGGCAGCGGAGATATAAACTTTATAAAGGACACAAACACAAAGGGTTTTTTAAACTTAAAAACATGCTTAAAACATTAGCACTCTTGCAATATTTTGTTGATCTAACAGTGTCTGATAACTGACACCTCTTGCTCTGAATTGTTGCATCAAAATGTCTGTGCTGTTGCAATCTTGAGTATGTGGTTCAGCTGTGTTATCTGTAAGCTGAAAACCTATGAAGACGCAGCAGCAGCAGAACTGGAAGTAGAAGCAGAAGACAGCCAGTTCCACTGAGGGCCTGATAGAAGCCCTCCGGGGGCCTGTTTGACACCCCTGGTCTAGATATTTCCCAACCCAGAGTTGCCAGCCTTATCTATCCCATAGTTTTTCCATGTTCTATATCCCATTGGTTTTCCATGATCTATCCCATAGGTTTTCCATGATCTATCCCATTGGTTTTCCATGATCTATCCCATTGGTTTTCCATGATCTATCCCATAGGTTTTCCATGATCTATCCCATAGGTTTTCCATGGAGGGAGGTAGCTGCAGACAGGATGTTGCAGTCCCTCCATGTCCCTGCCCTGAGCCACTTGCCAATTGCCAGGCACAGCTGAAAGATATAACTGGCCCAAGGCCATTCAGTAAACGTCAGGTCTTTACTAAAAAAAACCAAAAAACTTCACCAAGTGTTGGATTAAAAGGTTCCCTTGCTCGAAAGCCAGTCGGATCCGACTCTAGGGTTGCGGTGCTCATCTCCGTTTCCAAGCTGAAGAGCCAGCGCTGTCCGAAGACGTTTCCATGGTCATGTGGCCGGCATGACTAAACACCAAGGCGCACGGAATGCTGTTACCTTCCCACCAAAGTGGTCCCTATTGATCTACTTGCAATTTCTTGCTTTTGAACTGCTAGGTTGGCAGGAGCTGGAACGAGAGACGGGAGCTCACTCTGTCATGCGGCACATCCGGGTCTCGAACTGCTGAAGTACTGACCTTCCCCAGCCTGCAGTTCAGCGTCTTAACCACTTAAGCCACCGCAGCTCCAAGTGTTGGATTAGGCGCTGCTATATCACTGATTCACTGCATGACCTTGGCTTAGTAACCATTCCCCTCCTCTTCTAAAAAGGATATCCAACCTCCAGGTGGGACCTCTCTCCACACGACAGAGAACAGTTCCCCTGGAGAAAATGGATGCTCTGGAGGGTGGATTCTATGGCTTCCTATCCCTGCTGAGGTCCCCCCACCCCCCAAACCCCACCCTTCCGAGGCTCCACCCCCAAAATCGCCAGGAACTTCCCAACCCGTAGCTGGCAACCCCGCTTCCCAATATTTTATTCACATTAGATCTTTTAGCAACACATTTTTTTGCGGTTGTTCCTTTGCCTTTCATCCCCTTGTGCAACCTGGCATAAACTAAATTGGCAGTCAGACCCTAGCCGTATTGAAATGAGCCTTTACACAGTGAATGGCCCTTGTTCAGAACTAATTATCGCAAGCTATAAAACCTTGGGGTTTTTTTCACATTTTAGTAACAAATAAAAGCACCAGCTTTGCTACAAGGAAAAAGAGCCTTCACCAGGGGTCATTTCCTGCAGGAGCGCACAGGAGCGGAGCTCCGGCAGTAAAGAGCCTAGGGGGCGGGCACATGCAACAAGCCCCACCCCCTGCTCCCAGCAGCCCTCAGTCAGAGCAAGAAACAGCCAGGTAAGTTGCAGAGCCCCCCGGCCCCCCCAGCCCAAAACAGCCCAGTGGCACCTTTAAGACCAAGTTTTATTCAGGTACAAGCTCTCCCTCCTCTGCGAGGGCAGATCTGCACATTCCCCCCCCCAATAGCTAGCAATCCAAAACAGTCCAGTGGAGCCTGAGCAGTGGGTGTTGCCTTCTGACACACTTCCGGTGATGTCAGGGGGTGTGTCATATGCAAATGAGTTATGCTAATGAGTTATGCTAATGAGATCCTGCACCTCTTTTTCTACGAAATGACCCCTGGCCTTCACTGTCCTCAGCTCTACTACTGGCCTTCACTTTTCCCTTTGACAACTTCACACACTTAGAGAATAGGCATTTTACTGTTTATATGACGACAGCTGCAAGAATCTTATATGCCAAATATTGGGAAACTATGGTGATACCAACGAAAGAGGAGTTTGTGAATAAACTTTTTGAAACCGCAGAAAATGATAAACTGACTCTAGAAATGAGATTAAGCAAAGAGTGGACATTTCAAAAAACATGGGAAACGTTTTATGATTGGTATAATGCAAATGTAATAGAAGATTGGGCAATGATAGCGCAATGGACTTGAGAACACAGAAGACAGAAGAATGGAAAGTGTTTGATATAGCGTTTTTATTAATTAAGTAATTGCAGATAAGCATATAATGTAACTGTACTCTTGGTATATACGTTATGTGTAGTAGAGTGTCTGTCTGTAGTGTATAGATTTGTTTGTTGTAGATTATAAAAAATTAATAAAAGTGTACCTATGGGTACTTAAAAAAAAAAGACAACTTCACACACTTAATGCTCAAATGCTCGGGGTGGGGGGAACCTACAGAAGGTTCTGCACCTTGAAGATGCTGGATTGTGGCTATGTCACTGAAACGACCGCTTTATTATCTAGCGACCCCATTCTGTCAAATGGTTTCATGGTTATATATCCTCTGCTTCAGTCAGGGTTCCCATTCCCCCGACGAGGACAGGGGTTTAGCTGCTTTTTTTTGCGGGGGGGGCAACCCACTGCTGCCCAGCCAACTGGCGGGGGAGCCCCACCCCCAAAGAGCCCTGTCCCCACCAATGTGCCCAGTGCTATGACATCACCCAGGTGACATCATCGCACAAAGAAGGTTGCACGGGGGGGACGCTCTAGCATTTCCCAAATGGTGAAATGTCTCCCAGCAATGTGCCCTGCATGATGATGTCACTTCGGCTTTGCGTGCCCACCTAAAACACCCAAACATGGAAAAGGACCCCCACCACCACCAGCAGCCAGCTAAGACCTGGCAACCCTAGCTTCAATCTTGTGAGCCAGTTTGGTGTCGTGGTCAAGTGCGCGGACTCTAATCTGGGAGAACCGGGTTTGATTCCCCACTCCTCCACTTGCACCTGCTGGATGACCTTGGGCAAGCCATAGTTCTGTCAGAGCTTTTCTCTCAAGAGCAGTTCTCAGAAGAGCTCTCTTAGCCCCACCTACCTCACAGGGTGTCTGTTGTGGGGAAGGGAAGGGGAAGGAGTTTGTAAGCCACTCTGAGACTCCTTTGGGTAGTGAAGGGCGGGGTATAAATCCAATCTCTTCTCTTCTTCTTCTTAAGTGCACGGACTTTAATCTGGGAGAAACGGGTTTGATTCCCCACTCCTCCACTTGCACCTGGCTGGATGACCTTGGGCAAGACATAGTTCTGATAAGAGCTGTTCTTGAAAAAGAGCAGTTACTGCCAGAGCTCTCTTAGCCCCACCAACCTCACAGGGTGTCTGTTGCAGGGAGGGGAAGGGAAAGGAGTTTGTAAGCCACTCTGAGACTCCTTTGGGTAGTGAAGGGCAGGGTATAAATCCAATCTCCTCCTCCTCCTCCTTCTCGTCTTCTTCTTCTCTTGATTAATCCAATATTTTTGGCATTCCTCCCCATGACTGCTGGGCCAGAACCAAAACCAGAATCTTGACCCAGTTGTTAAAGATACTTCTTAAACTTTGTAAGCATGGGATTCTGTTCTCTGGTTATCTTCCTATCAAGAGAAATGCGATCCATTTGTATGACTCATTAAGATGGTTCCTTTACAGCCTGAACATTGGCCATAAAATAGTGATGCTTAAGATAATTATAGTTTATTAGGTTATTTTGTACTATATTACTTTTTTTTCTACATTCTGAATTACAGTGGCCAGAGTCATAAAGTTCTATAATGTGTTAACGTATTAGGATGGCAATTTCTCTTGCACCACTTATGACATAATTGCTTATAAATATAGTAATCATAATCCATCTCTTTTCTTGCTTGAGTTCCCTGTGATTTAGCAAGACAATGAATAGACTACGATCTATTACCAAGAAGAATAACTTCAGCATTTTCTGGAAGAGGGGCTTTGTTTTCCACAGGGAAGGGGATCTATAAAATCATAAATGGTGTGGAAATTCTTTATTGTTTTCCATGGGGTGAGAAGGTCAAAGAAGACGGGGACGGCAAAGGATGAGATGGTTAGACAGTGTCATCGATGCAACGAACATGAAATTGAGCAAACTTCAGAGGATGGCGGAAGACAGGAAGGCCTGGCATGATCTGGTCCATGGGGTCGCGAAGAGTCGGATTCGACTGTGCGACTGAACAACAACAACAACAAAAGCACTGCCAACAGAAAATTCAGGAGGACGCTGTGGAATATATGGGATAAAATGACCCAGGAAAAGCCCCCAAACATACTTTGATAGGGTTTAGGTGAACCTTAGGGGCCATGGTGGGCTCAGAGGTTAAGATGCTGAGCTGCAGACCAAAAGGTCTGTAGTTCAGCAGTTCGAGACCCAAGTGCCATGTGATGGACTGAGCTCCTGTCTCTGGCCCCAGCTCCTGCCAACCTAGTAGTTCAAAAGCAAGAAATTGCAAGTAGATTAATAGGCACCACTTTGGTGGGAAGGTAACAGCGTTCCCTGAGCCTCGCCGTTTAGTCATGCTGGCCACATGACCACGGAGACGTCTTTGGACAGCGCTGGCTCTTTGGCTTGGAAACGGAGATGAGCACTGCCCCCTAGAGTCGGATTCAACTGGCTTTTCAGCAAGGGAAACCTTTACCTTTACTAGGTGAACCTTAGCCATGCTATCAAGTAGCTGGCATTTCCATGACTTCAAGAATGCAGCGAAGAGATGCTAGATTTCAGTAGCACCTTAGAGAACAACAAGAAACCAGAGATGGAAGATTAGCAGGACTGCTCAGCTGTTTAGGCAAAACTAGGGGACTCTCTTGATCAGTGTTTCCTCTAAGCTGTGCCACCTGCGTTCTAGCCGCTCCCCCCTTGCTCCCTCTCCGAATGAAGCTCTTTCCAGTGCTGAGGCGAAAGCTAGCACTTCAGTGGGGGGCGTGTTCACTGGCTGCCACAACCGATCAGGGGCCTCCTAACGCTGCTGGCAGCTGTTCTCCACTCTGCGACAGCGGGACCGGGAGGGGTGGGGAGGCTAACAAATACCTTCCCCCGCCTCCCCAAACAACTCACTTTGACTTCTGTCTTCAAACTCTGCAAACCAGGATCTTTGTGCTCCCAAGAGCACAGCTAAGACGTCCTGCTTCGAAGGTGGGGCCGGTAGAACTGGGGATCCAGAGGACAAGCCCCTCCCCTCCAGGATCAAGTTTGGCCGGCCCTGCAAGTGGAGAGGAGGAGCTAAGTCCCAGGAGTTATGGAATTAGAGGACCACCCCTCTCCCAGGACCACCAGAGAATCACATAAACCATAATGCACTGCAAAACGTTAGAAGTTTTGTTGTTGCTGTTTTCAGCTAGTATGTTTCAGTGCATCTAGTCACTCAGGAGCCTCTACATTCTCCCATGCCATGGGAGAAAAAACAAACAAACAGTATTGCACCTACAGTAGATTCAGAAGTTATTCTCCCCCCCCCCTTCCTTCACTTTAAATACAGTTACTCACCAAGTTTCCAAAGAGAAGAAGAAAATGTGCTAAAGAGATTGTCTCAGAGTTACTGAAGCATCAAATTGCTAGGTCTTTCAACCTGAACTTAATGTTAAAATACTTCCTCTTAAAAAAAAAAAAACAAAAAAACCTACTTAATTCTGAATATCTGCTTAACAAAGGTAGGGATGTGGAAGGTCACATGCCCTGTTCTTGGGTAGCTGCATGACACACTGAGCTGAAATTAACAAGCTAATAATTTGAGCATGCACAGCTATAAAGATCTGTGGTTTTGGAGGGAGGTTTGGACTGAGCAAAACCTTCACCGTGAGTTTTAAAAAAAGTTTTATTTCTGGGCAGAGAAGTAACTTCAATTGCTTCCCAGCCTTAGCTACCCTTTTAGAAATGCTAACAGGTCTAGTAAGAATCAATGGGATGGTAAAGTCCCCCCTCGCTCCTACAGGGAACAGAGATTTGGAGGAATTAAGTACTAGTAAGCAGGGGTGTCGGAGCTCCACTCCTGTGCACTCCTGCAGGAAATGACCCCTGCTAGTAAGACTTCAGGGGGGGGAATCCTGGAAACTTCAGAAAAACTTCTTTGACCCAGCCTGCTTGCCAAGTCCTCCCAGGGGGCGGGAAAACCCCCGCCCCAGAGGCCCGTTCCTTGCCGCTGGCAGATCGGGCCCCGGGGGGAGCCCCACCCTGACGTGCACGTCACCCGGAAGTGACGCGACCACGCCAGGCACGCTGGGGGCAGGGCCACAGTCATCCGAGGGAAAACTCTATGGTATCTGCCAATTATGTTTCCTGAATATTATTTTCATGATGATGGTAGGATGATGTCATATTAAGTATTTAATTTCATGTATTTCCTGGTTGGGCTCAGAAAGCAGTCAGTTTTGATGGGTCATTCGGCCTAGCTGTTTCCCGTGTTTGCTTGCAATTAAATACAAGATCTTCCTCCTCATTGTGACTTCAATCTCCTAATTTTTGACTGGATATTAATTTGTATAACACTGGCGTCCCTAGGCTCTGCTGGGGGGACTTGCTTGCCTGCAGTGCTGACAGGCAGGTACTGCCTGCCTGCTAGGCAGCCTGCCACCCCCCCCCCCAACTTGTTGCCA
>NW_015174996.1:4595-10629 GCF_001447785.1 Gekko japonicus | reverse complement strand
CCGAAACAGGAACAAATCATACTATGCCCTACTGCCAGCTTTAATGTATTCCCTGCCACCATCCTTCCATACAAGATTATCCATTACACGCCTTACTGCAGACGACACCTACACCCATCTGATCAGGTAATTGTTTTCCCAGCTCCTCGGAGCCTCACCAGGGAGAACGGGACAGGGGGGAGGCCAAGCTTCACCTTGCCATCGTTTATAATGTCGGGTAATCAAATAATCTTAGACATACAATTAAAAGTTACTCAAGTGCAACTGGCCACAGACCAGCATTCGCTGAATAATTCAGACCAAAACAGTCTTCCCTTCCTTGTACTGAAGTGGTCTCAATGCAGCCAGCCAGTGTCTTTTTTTTTCTGGATTAAACTGGAGGATTTCCCCCCTCCCCGAACAATTGCTGGGGCTCATTTATTTCACTATGGGCA
This sequence comes from Gekko japonicus, assembly GCF_001447785.1. Taxonomy (NCBI): domain Eukaryota; kingdom Metazoa; phylum Chordata; class Lepidosauria; order Squamata; family Gekkonidae; genus Gekko; species Gekko japonicus. The sequence goes on along the minus strand of NW_015174996.1, from coordinate 10,195 downwards.
AGACACATTTGGTGACCTGTGGGAACTTTTTTCTTTTTTCTGCATGCAACCACGCAGAGAAGCCTTATAGAGGGGTGCTTCTTTAAAGGTTTTATAAAGTTTTATCTCAATTTTTCATTGCAACATACAACTTTTAACCAATATATGCAATATCATGTATCTTGTGAACAGATGGCTAAAACCCACAGGCATTAAACAATTTGCATACAAACTGTTGTTGCTTGCTATTAAGGTAAACATATGATATCTTTATATTTATACAAGTGCAATATCAATACTGTTTATATTCCTTTAAGACCCATATTAGTTGTCTATTAGTATTACTATTATATTGAAATTTAACATAGTCTAAGTAACTGCTATTGATTTATCTATATCATCTTTGTTGTAAAACCTCCATTTTATAAATGGAGCCCATTTCTTTAACATATATGTATTGTATCTGTTCCCTGGAAGACCAGATAATGAAACTGAAGGTCAAATACTTTGGCCACCAATTGAGAAGGGAGCACTCACTGGAGAAGACCCTGATGCTGGGAAAGATTGAAGGTCAAAGAAGACAGGGATAGCATAGGATGAGATGGTTAGACAGTGTCATCGATGCAACGAACATGAAATTGAGCCAACTTCAGAGGACGGCGAAAGACAGGAAGGCCTGGCGTGATCTGGTCCATGGGGTCGCAAAGAGTCGGACTCGACTGTGCGACTGAACAACAAAAATTGTATCTGAGAATCCATTTTTTTGTATATCATCTGTTATTCTGTCCATAATAAAAAAAACCCATAACTTTAAATATCATAACTGAACTGTAGGGGGATTCTTATCTTTCCACTTTGTAGCTATAGTATTTTTTGCTGCCGTGATCATTGTCATTATTAGGTCTTTCCTAATTTTAGGAATGTTTAGATTTTCCCACAAATTAAGAAGGATCAGTTCCGGAGCTGCCGGAATTGTAATGTCTGTTATTTGAACAGTTTCTAATATATTTTCCCATATATATATAGTTTTGTATGTCCACCAATTATGTATAAATGTCCCCGTCTGTCCACATTGTTTCCAACATTTAGGAGATACCATGGGTATATAATGGGAGAGTTGAACTGGGGTTAAGTACAACCTAGAAATCACTTTATATGTTTGCAATTGTATATTTATCCTCTGGTTAATACATCTGAGCTGAACAGAGCTGCTGTCAGTTCTAGCCCCGTGCTGGTGTGAGCTACCAGCCTTGTCCCCAGCTCGCCATCCACCCAGCGGTTCAAAAGCTTCGGCGAGTAGTACCACTCCTTAGAAAGGGTGGGCACACTAAACCCCCCAGTGGGGGAGGTGTTAGCTGGCGAACGGAATGTCCAGTGCGTAAGACCGAAAAGCCTAGAAAGAACTCTTCGGCATCAAGGAAGCCTGTAATGGGATGTCCGGCCAGGCAGTGGCAGTGCTGCGCTGCAACGTGAAGCAGTCCGGAGAAAGCTGACGACATTAAGCCACGCCGAGGGGAAAATGCCGTTGGAACACGTCTGACCTTAAAGCTGAACAAACTCCCCATCGGCTGCGAACGTGTGTGATTTAAAGATTGTTGTCCTCCCTTACCCCTTGAATCATTGTTAGTCCCGTGTGTATTTGAGTAACTGTAAATCGCTTAGAGCCAGCAAGCTCTGCAGGATTGTGCGATTAATAAATTGAAATAATAATAATTGATTTAGAAAGGTAAACGGGCACATTCCAAATCTGACCTCATTGATGGTTTGTTAAATCCTTTCCTGTACCTCTGTGCCAGGCATTCTGGTATTGATGTTGGTGATGACCAGACTCTACTGATCAAAGTAAGATTCCATAGATTGTAGTTATTAATCCCATGGTGGGAGTTGATTTGTGATGTAATAATTTTATAGAGGGGTATTTGTTGGTGGGGCAGTGTCTACAACTGGCGAATGGGTTTGTCGGTGACCGTCAACATTGTAGGCAAGTCTCTGTGGTGATCTCATTTGCAAGGCTGCATTAAGGAAGATGCAAAGGTGGATTCCACGTGATCCATAAGTGACGTGGGTGTAGTTCCTCTGTTACTCCCTGCCCAGATGCTTTAACTATGCAAGGATGTAGAAACATTGAGGGAAGTGTGGATTTCTTAGAAACAGCCACAGTACTTGATCCTGCCTCTGAGTCCATTAGGATTCTTCTCACATGGACCCACGTCATTTCTGTCCATGTTCTGCTTACAAAAGCGCCACAGGATGAAGTTTGCACTGCTGTTGCCAGCGCTTGACAAGGTATTAGCAATAGAGTTGCCATCTGCCCACACCCAGAAAGCATCTGCCTGATAATCCACTTGCTTGCCAGCCAATGAGAGGGGGGGTGACAGGGAACACTCTAGGGCTGCCCCCCCCAAGCTCTATGGTCTTCACCATAGAGATTTGAGGGATTCCTAGAGCATCACCTGGAAGTGATGTCACTTCAGAGACTGAATGCAGCCCCCTAGGCCTATCTGCTGGCCTGGCTACCCTAATTAGCACCTTGAGTACCAGTGTCTGCTGCTGGATCCGACTGCCCTCTTCTTGAGAACATCCCAGTTCCTGAACTTATTAGGCAGGAAATGCCTCCCGGGGTTCTGCAGGTTTGAAACTGTTGGGGGCCCGTATAAAGTTGTAAAGCGTGTAAGTAGGAGTATTGAGAACACCATCAATTGCACGAATGCAGAACATAACAGAACAGCCTGTCCTCGACAACCACAGCCCAGCTCTCTTACCTCCTTTAAGCCAAGATGACGGCTACGGTTTCGATATCTCTGTGTCAGAGAGCTAAGCAAAATGCCACATCAAAAACATCCCCCTGCCCAGGCTGGAATGAGCAAACACAAATATATAAACAGAGGGGAGGGAAAAAAATCTGACTCAGCACAGAAATGTAATTTCTTGGGGATACATACTCAACACTGTCAGCATAACGACGGCATCGGGCTATGCCGAGATGAAAATGAAATTGATTTCTGAAACACAGGGTAGCGGAATTACTTGGAGGTGACTCTCTCGCTCTCCCTGGATGACGACTGCCACTGGAGACGGCGGGTCTGCTTCGGAGAGTTCGGTCCCATAGATTTTTTATCCCAAGTCCTTCCATCGATCCGTCATATGCATCTTGGTCAGTCACAGGATACCTCCTTTTACCGCAACGTGAAATGTTAGTCAATAGATGTTTGCCTTGGAGGAGCCGTTTGAGATTTAATGAGGGTTGCAGTTGCAAAATATTTTGCTATCGTGAAAGGACTCTACAGATAAACAGCACTGGCGCCTCAACAGTCCCGGCCTAATCTGCGGACCCGCTAGCAGCCCCAAATCCCTGGCTACTACAGATGCACCACCGGCAGCACGCTGCAGCCGCCTGTTCCAGACAGCAAAGGCCATGCTTTTCAGACAGGTGTCCTCCAGACAATTATTTCCAAAGCTTGCTGTGTAAATGTAAATGTATAAGGAAGCATATTGCATAGAAATGACGACGGCTGCTCCACATGGACTCCTTTTGATTTGCAAGTCAAAAGTGCCTGCCAGGTAGAAGAGGAGAATATTTTCTGGAAAAGTACAAAGGCAGCTTAACTGTGAAAATCCTCACAGTTTTGGTGCCTTTAATTTTGTTTTGGTTTTGGTGCCTTTAATTTTGTGGTGCCTTTACTTTTTTGTGGTGCCTTTAATTTTGTGGTGGTTTGAGAGCCGGTTTGGTGGAGTGGTTACGTGTGCGGACTCTAATCTCAGAGAACTGGGTTTGATTCCCCACTCCTCCCCCTTGCAGCTGCTGGATGACCTTGGGTCAGTCACAAGTTCTTTCAGAGCTGTTCTCTCAAGGGCTGTTTTCTCAGAGCTCTCTCAGCCCCACCTATCTCACAGGGTGTCTGTTGTGGGGAGGGGGAGGGAAAGGAGATTGTAAGCTGCTCTGAGACTCCTTTGAGTAGTGATGGGTGGGGTACACATCCATGCTCTTCTTTACTGGATGAGATTAGCCAGAGGGGCAAATCCCAGCCCATCAGAACCGTGGGGTAAATTGGATAAAGTCTTGATGGGAATTCAGTCTGGCTACATCAGAGGTTCCCAATCTGGCTTACATCAGAGGAGCCATGGTGCCCGCCAAGATCTTTTCTAGCCCCACCAAGTGTTTTTAGAAAGCAGGCAGGGCTTCTGCCCTGAAAGGCTTCTGATTAGCCACTCGACTGACTGCACATATATGTAAAGATTTTGCTTTGGCGGCAGCTGTCTCCACAGAACAAGCATCTTCACTGTGTAACTGAATGTGAGCTGCAACAGCTATTCTGTGTCTTCATCTGGCAGCCATTTTATGGTGGCGCCCATCATGCTGTGCCAATATTCTAAAGGTGCCCACAGACTCAGAAGGGTTGGGGCCCCCTGGGCTGGCTACGTCACCAAGAGCACACAAAGCACAGTGGACAGAAGCCCTTTCCAGATGTTACAACTGCATATACTGAGAGCACATGCTGCGACCAATGCTCCCTCTAAGCTGTGGAGTCTTGTGAGCAAAAATTCTCCTTTGTGAGCCCCTGGCACTAAAGTTGTGAGTGAGCAATTTGGCTACTGTATAAATTAGTTTGCTCTGGAGCCATCCTTCCTGAGCTAAGACAGAAATGTGTGAGCCGGAGGCTAAAAAACTGTGAGCTAGCTCACACTAACTCACCTTAGAGGGAACACTGGCTGCGACCCACAAAACTCCCAATGTGTGCCGTTGCCATGCTGTGTGAAAAGGGGCAATGCACATACTAATTACACATGGTGGACAGTCTCAGTATGTGTGAATGCAAACCCTGAAAAATCCAGTGGTCAGTTCGTGCACATGGGAGATGTATGCATATGATAAATATGTCTGCTGTCCACACAACATGGTGACCACACCTATTGGAAGGATCTATGGTTGTGATCACACAGGCAATTTGGTCTGGCATAGCCACCCCACCCACCCCCGGATCAAAGCGGCATAATCAGACACACACATCTGGAACTCGGCAGCCATCCGTCCCTACCCCGTTGCAAAATGACTCCCATAGGCCTTTAACAGCCACCAGGAAAATTTGGTGGTTTTCCAGGTGAGGCGCTTCTGTGGCAGCTTTTCTGGCATCTAAACATGCATGTGCGCCATGGAAGCACAGTAGCTGTGTGATTGCCCCTCCCGTTTCTGGCGCGGCAGTACGCCGTTTTCAGCAACCCAACCAATCAGAGAGGTGCATCAGCTATGACTCCATGCTGGTGGTGTGGTAGCAATGTGAACCGGCCCTCACAGGCTGGGTACCCAATGCAACCGGTGTTGCGGGACCGGTGTGCATGCTGTGAAGCACACCTAACTCCAGCGGCTTTTTCTCTGCAGGATACTGCTGCGGCAACCTGCCTGTCTGGACACAACCAATGTGTGGTTAGGAGGCTCCTGGTATGCATGACGGTGATGTCTGAAGAGGGCTGCTGGTGGAAACTGCTCTGGAGTCGCGGCTGACTTACAGCGACTCCATAGGGTATTCAAGGCAAGAGATCGACGGAGGTGGTTTGCCATTGGGAGCATCCCTGGACTTCGTTGGTGCTCTCCCCATCAAACATGAATCAAGGCCAGCCCTACT
>NW_015174996.1:0-2496 GCF_001447785.1 Gekko japonicus | reverse complement strand
TTTTTTACGGCGCATCTTCGGCGGGAAGCCTTGGGTTCGCCACGGGAGCTCTACGCTTCCCAGATGTTGTGGTATGATCGCGGCCAGAAAATCCACCTATCTTCCGTCTCTGTAGTGTGGCTAATGCTCCGTGTGACTGCAGCCCTACATGCCTCCAGCTACCATCTTAAACATATCCTGATATTCATTGGGTTTGTCATTCAAACCATGTTTGCAATTGCTAAAGGTTTTAAGGACACAAATAACCAGATCAGTAGGATGTTCAAACATTCTTAGCATTTGCTTAACTTTGCTCATTTTGAAGCGAGGTAAAGATTTTCTTCTTTCTCATTTGCTTTTCATAAAATAAGACTTAATTCAATATGGTCTTCTTGTTTGTTTTATGGTTTCATTTAACAAAAATCTCAACAAAAAGGTGGAATAATTAAGAGAAGAACTCTGAACAGATTCTGAGGATTTCCAGCCACTTTCTGAGAAATTTCACTGCCTTTAAATGAAGTCTTTTGGTTCCCCCCAAACTTTGTCCTGCAGTTCAGTCTCAGACTTCCTTTGACTTTCTCTAAGGCGAAAGGAATTCCTTGTGGTGAGAATCAAACCATACAGCTGTATCCAGTCTGAGACGGTACAATTCTACTCAATCAGAAACCTGGGGATATTAGAAAAGTGCATCTTCTGCACTTGGCTAGATTACCAATTGGTTGCGCCTTGGTGTTTAGTCATGCCGGCCACATGACCACGGAAACGTCTTTGGACAGCACTGGCTCTTTGGCTTTGAAACGGAGATGAGCACCGCAACCCTAGAGTCGGACTCGAATGGCTTTCGAGCAAGGGAACCTTTACCTTTACCTTACATGGTAAATGCTTTCCTGCTAGGGTTGCCAGACCATGCCTGGCAACTGGAAAGGGTCCAGGGAGGTTTCCCTGGAAGTGATGCCATCCATTTCTAGGAATCACCAAAATCTCTGTGGTTTTACCATAGAGTTTTTGACGATGCCTAGAGGAAACTGCTGTCACTTCTGCATTTTTTTTTTCCTGGAAGTGACATCACATCATTGCCAACTGCCATTGGATTTATTTTCCCCCACTGGCCACTTGAGTGCCAATGTGCAATGGCCACTGGGGGTGGGAGATCTCTGCCCCCAGTGGCAATATGGTGATACTGTCACCTGCATTCCTTCACAACCTGTTTTTACCCACTGCCAGGATACGTCATGAAACAAATGAGGTCACAGCATTGCTACCAGCAGAACTCAACATCAGCTCAAAGTGACTATGGAACTCAGGCCTGAGTAACCTTTACTCCTTTACTGTCCTAGTGAAAAGACTTATTTGTGTTAAAACACACTCACACAAACATTTGACTGGTTGTCAATACCCCCAGGAAGGGGGGGGGGACCCACAAAACAAAACTGCAATTAGCTAGACCTTCTGAAGGCCTTCATACATTCATTCCCAAAGATATGTCACAAAGCTACAATGCATTAAAGAGATAACCCAATCTATTGCAAGGGCAAATTAAGCCTATTTATTATATAAAGCCAGTCGAATCCGACTCTAGGCAGTCGAAAGCCAGTCGAATTCGACTCTAGGGTTGCGGTGCTCATCTCCGTTTCAAAGCCAGTGGTCGGATGTCTGAAAGCCGAAGAGCCAGCGCTGTCTGAAGACGTTTTCGTGGTCATGTGGCCGGCATGACTAAACACCAAGGCGCACGGAACGCTGTTACCTTCCCACCAAAGTGGTACCTATTAATCTACTTGCAATTTCTTGCTTTCGAACTGCTAGGTTGGCAGGAGATTTATTATATACAGCATCATTAATCTTCTTGGCTTAATAACCCCCACAGCTTGCAATATTTGAAACTTTTTGATAAGGAAACGCAGCCTCTTCCATTCTGGAGCCTGGAGACTTATGTACTTGGTATGTACTTTTTCCTGGGTGAGATCTTCTGCCCCCTCCCCCTTGGCTTGGGAGGAAATATGGGTTCCACACACTTAAAGGGAGAGAGATGGAGGTAGACTCTATGGCATTATGCTCCGCTAAGGCCCCTCCCTTCCCCCAAACCCTGCCCTCCCCAGACTCCACCCCCCCCAAATCTCCAGGGATTTCTTAACCCAAACCTGGAAACCTTAGGGGGGAGCCGTTTAATGTGGGGTTCCCAGGTGTGTTGACCTCCAGTTTACAGACAAAAGGCAAGGATGATGCCTGATACTCCAGTCCTGCTCTTCCTTGACACACTTTGGATGTTTGAAAAATCCTGACATTTCATGCCGTTGTTCGACTGGACGTTCAGCCCATTTCAAAGCCCAGACTCATTATTACCCTGGGATTAACTGAACCGTGAAGAGGTCTCAGTGGTGTAGAAAGACCATTTAAGGAACAGAAGCACTAATCACTTTTGGAGACTATTCCTGAAGGAGGTATCCCACAAATTCAAGGCTATGGCTTGTTAAGAATGACCTCTGCTGACAAGACAAAGGCTGATTTCGCACTAGAGCT
>NW_015174995.1:62279-71309 GCF_001447785.1 Gekko japonicus | reverse complement strand
TATCACCCCTTGATCCTGGCACACGCAACTCCTCCTCTGGAAATATGCACACTATAAATTATTCAGATGTTCTCCCCTCCGCTGCCCCCCCCTTCCCTCTTTGGCATACCGAAGGTGGAAATCAAGAGCAAGGCACGATCACCTCCCCTCCACCAGGCAGCCGCTGCTGCTGCAGTGGGGCGCCACCGGGTTGTGGGCTGCACTTCATGCCGTCGGCTCAAGTGGTCATGGATGACTCCACATTCTGCCACCGGGGAGGGGAGGAAAGGGAAGGCGGCCCTTTCCGGAGGCCAAAAGAGGCGTGCTTTGCCTCAACGCTCCATGAGGGCAAAAAGGGGTGGGTGGGCGAGCGCTGAGGAGGGAGCCGCATTGTGAAGCGCACCAGGAAGGAGCCTGCCTGGCTGGCCATGAGGCTGAGGCAGGTGCTCTGCGGAGCTCTGAGGCTGTCACGCATTTACACGTTTATGCACATATCGCTAAGAATTTTTTTTAATGGCGCCTCCTCAGGATGGTCTGACATCAGACCATCCCAGTGGGAGGATTGCACGCTGGAATGATCAGATGGGGGAAAGTCATGGCTATTAAGGCTATGTATACAAAACCAAAAGCATATATTCAAATTAACAACTCAGACACTGAGACATTTGTTTTAGCTCGAGGCACATGACAGGGTTGTCCCCTCTCACCCCTTTTATTCGCGCTGGCTATTGAGCCACTTGCGCAAGCCATAAGGGACCACCCTCAAATCCGTGGAATAGAAATCAGACACAAAAATATGAAATTGAGCTTATTTGCTGATGATCTTGCAGTAATATTGACTAATCCGCAGATCTCCCTGCCCCCTCTACAAGATCTTTTAAATTGTTTTGGCAGCATCTCTGGTTTAAGGGCTAACCCCACTAAGACTCAAATTTACCCTATTATACTTACCCAAGATCACAAAGAGTACATCTTAACTAATTATACCTTTAGCTGGACCAGTAAACCATGGACGTACCTAGGTATTAAAATTCCTGTCAAAATTGGCAAGTTATTCAAGACAAACTTCTTACCTCTCACTAAATTCTTGAAGGATCAACATCTAAAGGAGGCCACCTCCTCATCGTCTTGGATGGAACGTATCCAGATCATTAAAACATTTATCTTTCCAAAATTTTTATTTTTATTTCGCGCGCTACCATTAAGTATCCCTAAAGAGCAATTTAAGTCATGGCAACGAGCCTTTTCCAAATATATTTGGAACTCAAATAGACCTAGAATAAGTATAAATACTCTCAAAAGACCAACCGGTAAGGGCGGCTTAGCTCTTCCAGACCTGGCTTTATATCATGCTGCAGTCACTCTGTGGAACTTAGTGAGATTTTATGACTCCAACCTAACTTTGGATTGGAAGATTGTAGAGGGCCAATATTTAAGTGGTTGTCCACTGCAATCTACATTATGGGAAAAGCCAAGCTTCAGGCCTAAGGAATCCTTTTTTAACCCTTTTTTGACAAATATTCTAAAGGTATGGGATAAATACAAACCTCTACTGGCTCCTTCACCATCACCCTTAACATCCTTCACATACCAATCTTGGTTTTCTCCGGCCAGAATTACAGGGACTTTTGCAGTTTGGCATACACATCACATTACCCGTTTTATCGACGTTTTACACGGCAACGAGCTAGCTACTAAGGAAACGCTGGAAAAAAAATACAAATGTCACCTCCCTTGGTTAGAGTACTCCCAATTAACATCAATATTTAGAAATTGGAATTTGGGCAACAAAACAGTGCGCACTTTGTCTCCATTTGAGGTACTTATGGGGAAAAAACGTGTAGTGAGGAATGGAGGAATATCCTATTTGTATAAGATGCTTCTAGAGACATGCCCCTTGCGGACCTTAGGTTATCAGAATAGCTGGCAAAAAGACTGTGCTACCACAATATCGAATAAGGACTGGGACGTGATTTGGTCCTCAATCACTTTGCGCTCAAACTCTTTAAACATTCGTCTCCAGGCCTATAAATTATTAATGAGGTGGTACACTACACCAGAAACGTTGCACCATATCTCCTCTTCTCATTCTCCCCTTTGTTGGAGAAACTGTGGTGGACGCGGGTCTTTTCTACACTGTTGGTGGAGCTGCGCAATTGTGTCACATTTTTGGTCGGAAGTACTACATTATATCGAAGTTATTACGGGTTATGTTATTGATAACACCCCGTTATTAGACCTGAGACGGTATTATTAGACCTGAAAAAGGGTACTAAGATCCCTCCAATTAGGCAAGAACTTATCTCCCTCCTTTTGCTAGCTGCCAAGTCGGTAATAGTGGCCAGTTGGAAGGACACCACCCCAATAGCTTTAAACAGATGGTTCGGTAAGATATGGGAAATACTAACCATGGAAAAAATAGTGGATTCTATTCAAATCAGTGGCACTGATGATGCTCAAAATAGCAATCTGCTTAAATGGCTGCCTTTTATTGAATACGTGGTTAAGCAATCTCCCTCACTAAAGTCATCTATTCCTAATAATTACCGTGATATACTTACCTTTTTGTAAAACTGTTGTTAGGAAATATTTCTTACATACACTGTATGTGTTTTTCTGGCGGCATGCATACTTACTATGTTTATATTAGAAATGTATTGTTTTTGGTTACCCATGTTGTAAGTTAATGTTGTTTTTATGTTTGAGTTTAATGTATTATTGCTGTTAGCAATAAAAGTTTAATATTTTAAAAATCTCCCTTTTCTGGATCAAGTTCCTCAAATTTTCTCATAGGTGGCTATGGTTTCCTCAAGGCCACTTCCATAAAAGATCACTTTTTTCCTATACAAATATAAGTTTTATGGGATAATAAAACTAGCTATTTATTGCTGGAATAAGAAGAGAATGGAAACAGAAGCCTAAGAGTAAAGTTTTGATAGAGACCATGATGATAAAATTACTATAGGTGCAATTATTAATCTCATAATCAGATTACTACAGATGAGATCATTAACCTCATCATTAAATCACTACAGGTGGAGATAGTGTGCTGAACTAGATGAAACTATGATGTGATTTGAGCAGTGCAATTTATATAATAAAAAAGATGGGCAGACTTGTATTCATCTCTTGAAATAACCAGATTCTGTGCTATGCCATAAATTTAAGGACCAACATGCTTTACTGTAAACATTTATGGCACATCAACAAAAGCTTGACTTGGTTACATGGAAACTTTACCCCAGGGATATACAGACCCTTCAACAGAAAGTCCACACCACAAAGTAGAATTAGCTGCTGGTGTGCAGCAGGGGATGGATGCCTGCCTCTTTATATCTGTAGGAGTGGGAGCATAGAACTAATTCAGTACATAGATCTGAGGAGAAAAGGACAAATCTACTTGTTTGTTTGGAGCCCCTTCGTTCATTACATATGTCCATAGCAGGGACTTGGATAGGACAATCCAGCGGGTCTTCCCACTCGAAGGCAAAGAGGTCATGGGAGTCAGGGTCCAGAGGTATACTGAAGAACACATCTTCTAAAATCTGTAAGGACTATTATATCTACATTTGTAGAAACCTGGACAGCGATGGATAGGACTGGCAAAGGGCATGCTGTGTTCCCTGCTGTCCTGAGTAATTTCAAGCAAATGATGGTTAAAAAACCAACAACAATTAGACAGTTAAGAAGATGAGATGATAGAACGTCCTAAATGAGCCTTATGACATTTCCTCTAAAAGTTACTTTGTAATGCTTATGACATTTCCTCTAAATGAATTTCTTCTACCAGGTCAAAATAAATTTCTGTCCCTAGGAATGGGTTGTATATTAGATACGTTTCTTCCAAATTCTCCAACATCCTGCCCAGGTGTGACCAACAGCCAGTCATAAGAACATAAGAAGAGCCCAGTTGGATCAGACCAATAGTCCATCTAGTACAGTATGCTGTCTCACACAGTAGCCATCCAGTTTCTCTGGACAGCCAACAACAGGGCATAGACCTTTCCCTGACATTGCCTCCTGGCTCTGGGATTCAGAGAATTAGTGCCTCTGAATGTGGAGGCTCCACTCAGCCACCATTGCTAGTAACCACTGATAGATTTATCCTCCATAAATCTATCTAATCCCCTTTTAAATTTGTTTATTCTTGTGGCCATCATTACTTCCTCTGGCAGCAAATTTCACATTTTAATCACTCTTTGTGTAAAGTAGTATTTCCTTGTCTGTCCTGAACCTACTGTTCATCAGCTTCAATGAATTTTCTCAAGTGTTAGTAGAGAGGGAGAAAATCTTATTTTTGTCAACTCTCTCCATGCCATACATAATTTTATAAACCTATATCATGTTGCCCTTTGTCGCCTCTTTTCTAAACTGAAAAGTACCAGACTCTTCAGCTTTTCCTCACAGGGAGGTTCTCCAACTCCCTAATCATCTTGGTTCCCCTCCTCTGTACTTTTTCTAGTTTTGTAATGTCCTTTTTGAGATATGGTGACCACAACTGTACACAGCATTCCAAATGAGGCCGCACCACAGATCTATACGGGGGCATTACAATATCAGCTGTTTCATTCTCAGTTTCCTAATAATCCCTAACATTTTGTTTGCCTTTTTCAGTGCTACAGCACACTGGGTTGACACTTTCATTGAGCTATCCACTATGACCCCAAGATCTTATCCCTTCTCAGCTTCAGCAAGTTCAGACCCCATTAGCCTATACTTGAAGTTGAGATTTTTTTGTTCCAGTGTATGTCACCTCAAAGTCACACTGGATTTTTCTGTTCTAGAGAAGGCTTGGTCCTGGTGGTGACCAATGTTCCCTCTAAGCTATGGAGCTCTGTGAGTAAAAATTCTACTCTGTGAGCTACTGGCATTAAAGTTGTGAGCAGGAGATTTGGCTGCTGGAGCCATCCTTCCTGAGCGAAGACGAAAATGTGTGAGCCAGCGGCTAAAAACCTGTGAGCTAGCTCACACTAACTCAGCTTAGAGGGAACACTAGTGGTGACTGAAATAGGATGTAAATATGAAAGAACAAGGTGCAAATGTTTTAATAAGATCCATCTGAAGGATAAATTTTAGAATGGATAGTGATACTTTAACACATTATTTATTTATTCACCAAATTTATCTCACATTTCTGCCCTAACAAGGGCCACTAGGGAGGCTAACAATTTAAACCATGTATGATGAAATCACAAAACCATTAAAATCAGCCCTTCAAACACACATTATAAAACAGTTTTTAAAAAGAGTTAACATACATACAAAACATAAAAACAGCAATTAAAATATTGGTTATGCAGGAGGGATTATTAAGGTAATGCCAAACAAACAAAAAAAGTTTTACCAACTGGCAGAAGATGGCAATAGTAGGAGACCAACAAATCATCTTCGGGAGAGAGTTCCAGAGCTTTGGTGCCAGGACTGAGAAGGACCTCTCCCAAGTTGCCACCCACAATCTCAGAAGGCAGGGGCATCTGAAGCACGGCCTCTGAAGATGGCCATAGTGGTTAAGCTGGTTCATAAGAAAAAAGCATATTTGGCCTTTGGCCTGATCCAACATTGGCGTCTCTTATGTTCTTATGTTCTTAAGATAAATTTGCACTCACCTCAGTGCTCCAGCTATATCAAAAGATGCAATAACATTTGCTTTTCTCCCTTTCTCACAATACAAGACCTCGTGGGCACTCCATGAAATTGCTGAGCTGTCGGGTTAGAACGGATAAAAGGAAGTACTTCTTCACCCAAAGAGTGATTAACACATGGAATTCACTGGAAGTGGTGGCGGCTACAAGCATAGACGGCTTCAAAAGGGAATTAGATAAGCATATGGAGCAGAGGTCCATCAGTGGATATTAGCCACAAGGTATAGCTAGGGGCTCTGGGGTAAGTGATGCTCTGTCTTCTTGGTGCTTGGGGGGGGTCAACAGTGGGAGGGCTTCTAATGTCCTGGCCCCACTGGTGGACCTCCTGATGGCACTGGTATTTCTGGCCACTGTGTGATACAGAGTGTTGGACTGGATGGGCCTTTGGTCTGATCCAACATTGGCGTCTCTTATGTTCTTATGTTCTTATTCTGGAACTTTGTATCAAAAGGTCAAAATGGTGAATTTTGGTCAGATGCCCCAAATATGTCAGGAATATGGGGTGCCTACTTTGAAGAAGCTTTCAGTGATGAAGCACATTGAGTGTCCAAATTAATTATTCAGTAGTAGGCAAGTCACGACATCTGGGCTACTGGTTGACATGGACAGAGAAGTTGTTGAGAGGCACCTGGCTGCATTGGATGTGTACAAATCTGCCACGCCAGATGGTGTGCACCCGAGAATGCTTAAAGAATTTTCTTGAGACTTGCAGAGTCTTTGATCATCATCTTTAAAACCTCCTGGAGGATGGGAGATATGCCATAAGACTGGAGGAGGGCGAATGTTACCCCAATCTTCAAAAAAGGAAGGAAGGATGACCCAGGAAACTACAGGTCAGTCAGACTGACCCCTTCCCTCGGGGAAGATACTGGAGCCGATTTTAAAGGCATCACTGTGTGAGCATCTGCAGGACAACTTGTTGATCCAGGGGAGTCAGCACAGATTTGTCCCTGCCAGACTAACTCCTTTTTTGATTGAGTAATGAGTTTACTGGATTGTGGGAATGCCATTGATGTTGTTTACCTGAATTACAGTAAAACTTTTGACAGGGTTCCCTGTGATCTTCTGATGGGTAAACTGGAGGACTGTGGACTGAATTTTAGGACGGTTAGGTAGATAGAGATCTGGTTGGAGAACTGCACTAAAGAGTACTTGTCAATGGCATTTCATCTGATTGGAGGGAGGTATCCAGTGGGGTGCCACAGGACTTGACTCTGGGCCCAATATTTTTCAATGATCTTATAAATTAATCTGGATTACATTTACAGATGACAACACATTGGGATGATGTAGTGACACATTGCAGAAGACAACTGTAATTCGAGGAGACTGTGGTGAGCCACAAGTTTCTCTCTGTGTGCCTAGATCACTCTATGACAGCACCTGGCTGGAAGAGGTTAATCATGCTGGGGTTTTCTCTAAAATATATCTTCTTCTTTAGTAGATGCACTTTTAGGAGAGTGCACCTGGTGTTGGAATGCAGAGGATACCTCATCTCTTGGCCTTGGAGCAGACTTCAGCTCAAGGCGCGTGCAGACACACATTATAGCCTATAAATTGGGGGACGTCTTTTCCTTTTGGAACTTCAGGTCAGACCGGGTTGCAGAATGGTGCTATGTTGGCTGACACTCAGCAATCTACCTTCTGCTAATTGTTGGGGTTCCTGCAGCTGAAAGAGACATGGGTATAGCACTTTATTATTCTCTGTTTATATTACTAATTTGGGAAGAATAAAACTGTTCCTTCTACCCCTGGTGTATTTATTGCTTTTGAGATCCCTAGAGGAAAAAGAACCATTTGCCTCTTGGCAACATAGTGGAGTAGTGAACACCCCAGAAGATAGAGATAGAATTCAATGAGATCCGTGCACACTGGAAAAGTGGGTGAATGTGAATAAGATGCAATTCCACAAGGGTAACAAAAATAGCAAGCTTCCATACTGGGTGGAGGGCACACTTCTGGGCAGCAGTGTGTGTGAACAAGATGTTGGGGGTATGGGTGGGCAATAAGCTAAATATGTGCAGTCAGTGTGATGCAGTGGCAAAAAAGGCTAATGCAGTCTTGGGGTGTAGCAACAGAGGCATAACATACAAATCACAAGATGACATAGTCCCACTGTACATGGCATTGGTCAAGCCACACCTGGAATTCTGGAGACCACACCTGCAGTTCTGGAGGCCTTCGCTTCAAAAAGGATGTGGACAGAATGGAGTGGGTGCAGAAGAGAGAGATGAAGATGATCGGGGGCCGGAAGACCAAGCCCTACAAGGAAAGGCTAAGGGACTTCAGAATGTTCAGTCAGGGGAAGATGAGGCTGAGACTGACATGATTGTTCTCTTTAAGCATTTGAAAGGCTGTCACTTAAGCAAGGAACTGTTCCTATCGGCAGTAGAGGATCGGACTCATAATAATGGGTTTAAATTACAGGTGGAAAGATACCAGCTGGATATTAGGAAAAATGTTTTTAAGAGTGGTTCATCTTCCTTGGCCTGAATTTTGTGGGTCTCTGGATCAGGTTAGAAGTGGGGTGCCCCTGCTATTGGGGCTACCCAAGAGTAAAAGGCAGCGCCTCTGGCAACATCAGGGGGTTGGGTTGGACTAGATGACCTGTATGGCCCCTTCCAGCTCTGTGATTCTATAATTATATGAAATCAGATTCCTAGATTTGGAAGAGACTTTACACCATCTGAGGTGTAAAGATTAATCCAAAGACTTTGACATAATAAAGAACTTGGAGAAGACATGCACTTTTCCACTGAACACTTTGCTTTGTATTTCCTCTTTTCCCACTCTGCTTCGAGTTGAAGCCATTTCAGAAGTTGATTCCATAGTACCAACTTTCCTTTGCAAATTGAATTTAGCGAAGGATTGTTTTTCTCCTATGTCTTTCACCACCCTTTCATCACTTCTGAGTCTGCAATGCACCACCCTCCCCTCCCCCACACAAGTTGACATACTAGGATGCTGTCAGCTTCTTTGCAGTCCTCTGTCATCTTTGTTCAAACTCTGTGCCTTTATAAACAGCATATAACCCTGACTTTCAGTCCCGCAGTCTGCCTCAGCCATCCATAGAAAATAGAAATCTCTGTTCAGCCCTGGATGAGAGGAGCAGCAGTTCTCACATCATTCTGAGAGAAACTGTTGTGTCCAGGAGTGAAAGGCTCCCTTAGCGTGGCAGATTTAGGGGACTCACCATCATCTCACCTTCTCCTTTTCTTCTCCCTATACACTTTCTTACACTCTTTTTTCCTTTGCTACACACAGATCTTTTCCCTTCTTTATGTTGTGATCTGTTGTGGTCAGGGGACATTTCGTAGAAAAAGAGCTGCAGGAGCTCATTAGCATAACTTATTAGCATATGCCACACCCCCTGACATCACCAGAAGTGTGCACCAGCCCCTCTGACAGG
>NW_015174995.1:60889-61001 GCF_001447785.1 Gekko japonicus | reverse complement strand
GGACCAATAGAAAGGCATACACTCGTCTGAGAAACTGGGTATTACAACACCTCTGGAACATTACAGATCAGTAGAGGCAGCACTGCACAGTGGTCAGAGTTGCAGATTGATT
>NW_015174995.1:52360-60867 GCF_001447785.1 Gekko japonicus | reverse complement strand
GGGAAGGAGGCGAATACCTCCAGCGCCAGAGACTTGTAGAGGAAGAGTCAAACTTTGGGGACTCACCCGTGCACCAGAGGGCCAAGGCAGCAGGAGGCAAGAAGCCTGGGCGAGCTGGGCTCCTCCATGCCTGGCAGAAGATGAGATGCGTTGCAGCCATAGCAGGCAGGAGGGAAGGAGGCGAATACCTCCAGTGCCAGAGACTTGTAGAGGAAGAGTCAAACTTTGGGGACTCACCCATGCACCAGAGGGCCAAGGCAGCAGGAGGCAAGAAGCCTGGGTGAGCTGGGCTCCTCCATGCCTGGCAGAAGATGAGGTGCGGAGGCGAGAGGTGGGCAAGCAGAAGAGGCACTCAGCCAGCCGCACAAGCTGCGTGCAAAGAAACTCCCGCCGCCCCAAGCTTCAGGGCTGCCTCATTAAAAGAGTGCGGAGGCCAGACTCGCAAATGAGAAAAAGCAAGCTCAGGGTTTGTGGGTCGCATTTTGGGCTGTGGAAGAGGAACCGGCTCCATTATGGGAGTTCTCTTGAGTTCCTGCACTTTTGGTTTTGCTTTTTGCCAATCCACCTCCCAAGACTGCTCCAGGTTCTCCGGCCTGAGGGCTACTGGGGGCGGGGCTCGAGTGCTCATTACAATGTCTCCAGCTGCTCCACCACCTTCCCTTTCCTTGGCTTGCTCGGGAGCCCTGCTGATGTTCTCGGCGGCAGTTGCGATGCCCGCAGGGGGGGCGGGGTGAAACGTTTTCCTGCCTCCCTGAGCCAGTTGTGGCCTTGGACTCATAGGGGAAAATTCCACCTCTCGCATGAGAGGTCATTCTTGCTCCTCCAGCTGTCCTTAGGGGCTCTTAAAAAAGTTATGGCCGCCGCTGCAACCACCATGGGGGGGGGACTGCTGAGCTGCCCGCCCTGCCTTTTTCAGGTTCCGCGCTGGAGCGCCAGGCTTGAAAAATGGCCTGCAGAGCTGCCTCCCCCTCCTCTCCTTTTTCAGGCTCTGCGCTAGAATGCCAGGCCTGAAAAAGGGCCAGCCGAATGTCAATTTTGGCCCCATTATATCCTATGGGCTATTGAAGTCAATGGTGAAAACATAGGGTAAATTCTGGGGGCTGGAGGGGAAGGAGTTTGGGGGAGAGGCTCCAAACTTGCAGGGTAGCTGCTGAAGCATCTCCCCAAGATACCAACCAAGTTTGAAGAACATTGGACCAGGGGGTCCAATTCTATGGGCCTTCCTTAGGGGCTCTTTAAAAAGTTATGGCCGCCGCTGCTGCAACCACCGTGGGGGGGACTGCTGAGCTGCCCTCCCTGCCTTTTTCAGGTTCCACGCTGGAGCGCCGGGCTTGAAAAATCGCCTGCGGAGCTGCCTCCCCCTCCTCTCCTTTTTCAGACTCTGCGCTAGAATGCTGGGCCTGAAAAAGGGCCAGCCGAATGTCAGTTTTGGCCCCATTATATCCTATGGGCCATTGAAGTCAATGGCGAAAACATAGGGTAAATTCTGGGGGCTGGAGGGGAGGGAGTTTGGGGGAGAGGCTCCAAACTCGCAGGGTAGCTGCTGAAGCCTCTCCCCAAGATACCATCCAAGTTTGATGGTATGACCTCTCATGTTGCCGCTCAGACATCACACGCAAGAGGTGGAATTTGCCCCTATGAGTCTGCCGCTCTTAATCACTACACCAAACTGAGTCCCAGGTTGGGCAATGGCAGAAATTGTCCTAGTTAGAGTTCTGCTAAGAGGTAGTTGGTTGGCCATTGTGTGAACAGAATGCTGGACTATATGGGCCTTTGGTCTGATCCAGCATGGCGTCTCTTACATTCTTTTAATGCTGATAGTTGTTCTCTGTACCTCATACACCTTCATCATTTTGGACATGCTATTTTAAAATGAGTGCCAGGAGAAGGGAAGGGGCAGTCAAATGGCAACTTGCTACTCCTCCAGTGGTGAACAAGTGCAGTAGCTGTCCTCTTGGTAACCAGAATCTGGGTAGTAGGGACACAGGCAAGGGACCAGGCTTAAGAATGCAGGGAAGGGATACTGGGAGCCCAAGTCCTCTTAGTGGGTAGTTCCTACAAAGGCACACAAAAGAAAAGGCTGATATATTAGATTGTACTTTTTGCAATGAATATATTAGATTGTACTTTTTGCAATGAATATATTAATATTTGATCTGCACACAATCTAGTACATCAGCCTTTTCTTTTGTGTGGCTCAAGGGTGTAGACTTTCCAATTTCCCGGGGGGGGCTGGGGCTGGGCCAGAGGCATTGCTTTGCTAGGAGCAAGGGTGGCTCCCGGGGGAGGCTGAGCAGCTTCCTGAAAATTTCGGCGGGGGCTGAAGCCCCTCCGCCCCCACGAAGATTACGCCTATGGCTTCTGGTACTCAGTACCCTTTTTGGTTTCTCACAGAGGTCCCACCCCTTTTGCTCTTTCTCCTCTAGTTCTTACAAAGGCCAGATGGTGTCAGGGGTTGAATCTAAAGAGGAAGATAAAAGCACCTCTGAAGGTTGGGAAACATTCCAGGCAGAGAGCCTGGATGGCTGCTGGTGCTCAGAAGCCTTGGAGAGCAAGACAGAATAGGGTCTGCATGTCAGTGGGGATGTTCCATCATAGCCCGCTATGTTGCTTTCTGAAATTTTCTCTGCAATGTCTGATGGTGGCCATCTGTACTAGTTCATCTTCTTGTTAACACCTCTGGAAAATCCTTAAAATATGGGAAATGTGCATTGTAGTTCCAATAAATCATAACTTGCTGACTACTGCCCAATTAGTCTACTGAGTGTTGCTTCAATATAATAGAATAAATGAAAGGACTAGGCCAATCAGAGCAACATTATTTCTGAAGAACATGTGGGTTCCAGGAAGCTGGCTGGCCTCCTGACCATAGAGATGAGGGAAATCCTAGAGCCCCATGCCACCTGACTTCTGGCGTCCGGCTCTGGTGGGAACGCACATCTTCAAATGGGGACCCTGTAAAAGGGGGACCCTGGCCCCACTGCTGGACCTCCTGATGGCACTTGGTATTTTGGCCACTGTGTCACAGAGTGTTGGACTGGATGGGCAATTGGCCTGATGCAACATGAGCTTCTCTTATGTTCTTATGGCATTTTGTGCTTAACCATCTGATTAACAAATATGCCTAGGGACTTAAGAAACTGTTATATGTGGCCTTCATGGATCTTCCACAATTTATAAGATCAGCTGGCATAAACTGTGGCTAAAAAGTTTGTATCAACAGCGACAAACATCTGAGTACCTTGAGAAGAAACTTCTACAAAGATATTATGGTCCCGGATCACATGCACAATTAGCCACGCCATAGGCATAAATGCCAGGCAGATTTTTTTTAAAGAGTTATTTATTATAAAAGTACATCAGAGTTTACATGGCATTGGCAGGTAAAAATCAGAAAACAAAACACATCCAAAAAACCCACATCGATTCTTTGGCAGCTGAGGGCAGTCCTCAATGGCAGCCGATGATCCTGTCCCACTCTGTTCTATATCCATTTCAACCTCTATCAAAGGGACCGACTGTGGGGCTGGCAATGTCTGAAGTGGGATATGGGCGTTAGAATTGACCATGACATCCTCTCGAATCGCTTGCTGTCCTATCCGTTCGTGCTCCTTTCGGGCCAACAGGCACTTTTTTGTATACTCCAGCCGTTCCATTACAGCATGTTGCTCCTGAGGTGTAAGATCTGCGAACATGGTAAGGAGCTCATCCTCAATAGAGTTATTCAGCATTTCTTCTTGACGGAGCGACACCAGCGGTACCCCCTCATCGTCTTGATGCACCAGTATGTCTGGACTCATCTTGGCTACATTATGTGGCAAGTGCTCCCCCTTTGCTGATGGGGTAGGTAGGATCATTTTTCCTTCTGTTTCCTTGGGCATTCCATCCATAGATATCAACTGAATCTGTTGAGCCCTAACTTGTTTGGCTTCAGCTTCCCTCAATTCATAAGCCAGAGATTTAACATTAATGGGGCCCCCCGATGGCACAGAGATCACCTGGTGTGATCTTAAATCCAGTTCTGTCTCATAAATCACCCCCTTCTGGCCATTTATTGGCATCCGCCTATAAGGCACTTCTGCCTCTGAATGTTCCTCTCGTGGCCTTGTATGTGGGTTAGAATCATGACTCGCAAGTAGGGAGTGGATCTTATTCGTTCCCTTCTGGGTGAGCAATTCTGTGTAATTAATATCACTGGATGGTAACTTCGGTGCCCAAGTAGGGAGTGGATCTTATTCGTTCCCTCCTGGGTGAGCAATTCTGTGTAATTATTATCACTGGATGGTCTGTGTAATTAATATCACTGGATGGTAACTTCGGTGCCATCCCTAGCTTAATCTCCCTTCCTTTATTACTTTCCTGGGAGCCAGGCTTTAAAGCACTACTCAGACCTTGTTTCTTGTTAAGGGGGAAGGCATCCAATTTCCCCTTTGGCTTCTCTAGAGTAAGAGTCTTATTTTTAGGGTGCAGGGAAGTACACACATTGTCCTTAAAAACTCTGGTCACCCAGATTCCATAATGATTATATAAAAACTTTGCAGGGACAACATCTTAGCTGGGGTATCTTCATTCTTAAACTGTAGAACCATTCTGGAGAGAATTCCCAATCTAGGGAGCCTGCTATAAGAGCTTAAAAAAATCTCTGAAGTACTACAATTGAGCAGTTGGCTCAAGGAACGAATAATCAGACCAAAATTCCTCCATCTAAAATAATCAGTCCTTGAGTTAAAAGAATCTCCTTGTATCTTTCAGAGCCTTCCTTTCCTTGCTGTAAATCACCTGCAGCTGTCCCATCTGCTCCTGTGGTCTCAGCGTCTATCTTATCTTTCCCTCCTCTTGGCCTTGACACAGCAAAGTTTTTAACAACCTCCTCCAAACTATTTACCTTAACATCAATGGCATTAATTTTATCAAGTAATATGGCCAGAGACTGTGATGTCAGGATTGCTTCCTTTGAAAAAAGCTCCATTATCCTATATGGCAGCTGCTGGCAGCAATGTTGTTGTGTATTTGTCTCAGCCAAAGAGTTTCTCTACTCTTCTCCCGACAAAACCTGTGAGTCCGCTTCCAGCACAGCACATCTGTTGGAAAGATAAACTGCTCCAGCCTGCGTGTTCAAGACAAACTTATCAATCCTCTGTTGTTTGCCGCCTTTCAAATCTGCTATATCAGAGGAAGACCGGCGGCGTTTTTGGTTCGGCATTAAGCCAGATTGCTCCAAAGCTTTGAAAAGTGCTATTTATATAAAAAGCTTCCTGTAGTCAGCTCACAATTCTGGCCTTGAAGCATAGGAGAATCCAAGGGGGAGGTAATATAAAATAGGCAAATAGAATAAACTGAAGATAAAATTCCACCTACGGAGAGAAGCTGCCAGCACTCCTTTCATGACCAGCTCTCTCTCTTGACTCATGCCAGGCAGATTTAAAGGGTGCAATCAGACATGAACATCTGGGAAGTGTCCCGCATCCATTGGCAACCCGTTTTGCTCTGCCACAGAAGCAGAGTAAAAAGACACCAGGGAAAGTCCAGTAGCAAACAGGTTGCTACGGGCCATGGACGGACTTTCCCCTGTCTGATCGCTCCAGCGCTCTCTCATGGCATTGGGATGCTCTGATTAGGCCATCCCGACTCCATGCCATTGCTTTCCCCTCCCTTTTCAGTATGCGCATCATCACACACTCCATAGGGAGCCCTCAGTGCTGAGATGCGATTCATCGATTCCCCGTTTAAGTTAATCGGAAACAAATGGCAAACCCCCCCCCAACCCTGACTCACCCGCAGTTGTGTCTGATCAAGCAGTGGCGGGCTGTCCCCACAGCTTCAAAGGACTGTGTTATCATGCAACTGTGGGTCAAATTCCTCAAGAGGGAATAGCCTCTCTCCCTCCCCCCCCCCCCGGTTTATGTTGCGTGCGTGACCACCACCGGTATCAATTTTCAAAGGGGAAATGAGGTCTATTCTGCTGGGGAAATTCAAACATGATGATTGTGGTAAAGAAAAGGAGTCTTCCCATTATTCAATTTTATGTAAATAATTTACCAGGACATCATTGTCATATGGTGACTACACTGCTGCTTGTCCATGATGTGGAGCTGTTGTCATCTGTACATGTAGTATTGAGATGAGCATAGGAATGTAAGAAACAACTCTGTTAGAGTAGACTGAGAGGCCATCTAGTCCAGAGTTGTTTTTTCCCTTCATTTCAGTAACCAGGTGCTTCTAGGAAGCCCACACCCAGACAATGAAAGCAGTAGCCTATCACAGTTGTTGATCCACAACAAGTGTTCAGATAAAGTGTATACTGCCATCTCTCCAATTTGAATATACTTGAAATTTTGCTATAATTTTAATGTTCTTATTCTTGACATGTTTGTTTTAATGGTTTGTTAGTTCACTGCCCTGAGCCCTGTCTTGGGAATGGGTGGTATAAAAATTGAATATAATAAAATAAATAAATAAATAAAATTATGGGGAAATGCATTTGATTTGGCGTTTTGGCTGTGATGCAACCTTCACATTGAGTTTTTAAGTTTCTCTCTCTCTTAGCTAAAGACAGGCAGGAAGAGGGAAGTCAATTGCTCCCAAGCCTCACCTAGTACCAACCACCAAAGCTTTGGAAATACTAATTGGCTTTCTGGCCACAGCCAATTAAATGATCAGCTCACGCCTTAACTGGGAATCTGACACCTATAAGGGACACAGAGACTCAGACAGAGTCTGAGAGAGATTGTATCCTCCTGAAGATTCCAGGAAAGTATTCTTTGACCCACAAGGGGGTGGGGAAAAGAATAAAAGCCTTTGGCATGGAGGGAGGAGGTCTATTTTGGTGGTCTATTTTGCAAAGTCTATTCTAGATGAAGGAGTTCTCACACTCAGGTTACATTTCGAGGGCACCTATTGCCATGTGTAGTTGACAAAAGGTTGGCTGCATGAACAAATACAACAAAATACAGGGAAGCCTTGGAACGCTGTAATTTCTAAAGTAAAGAGCCTGCCTTTGAATAACATCAGCTAGGGCATGTACAGAATGAGGTGCAGAGGAATTGGGGTGTTGGGTGTGGGGGTTTTTTTGTATCGCAGTCTGTTTCTGTGAGTATTTATGTGGACATTTTACTTTTAATAAGTTCTTTACTATTTTGAATGCTGGTGGTTATTCTCCAAACCACATTGACTTCCACCATTTGAGCATGTGGTTTAAAATGGATATAAGGGGAAGGGAGCCAGTCAGTTGGGAAATCAGTATTTTCCTGGGAGTGTTCAAGTATAGTAAGCCTGTGATAACCAATCGCTGAGTAGTGGTAGATGCAAACACGAGGTGAGGTCTAAGTACAATAATTGGGGAAGATAAATTGGGAGCCCTTGATTTTTTCAGCTGGAAATTTCTAAAATGGCCAGTTGGTGGCAGTGATCCCAAAAGAAGGAGAGAAAACCCTTGCCAGGTGGGCCATTACAGCATTGTATCACTGTACAGAGACTCTGGTGACCAATGGTGCCTAGACACCTCAGAGAACAGGATGGAGGGATACTTACACGTCACTTTTCAACAAGTCTCCAGTCTCTACTGTTAATAGTAGAGGGCGTTTGATTGAGGACAGAGATGGTTTTCTGTCTGGCTGGTACTCCTGTTTCTCCTGCCTCCCTTCCCATGAGGCAGTGGCATATTTTTGGCAGTTCCATCACCATCTCACTGAGTACTGGTTATTACTACTATATTCATAGTATGGATTTTAAATATGATTTTATTATGTATATGTTTTATACTGATGTATACTGATGTACATTGCCCTAAGCCCTGCCCTACAGGGAAGGGTAGTTTAAAAATTGAATTAACTAAATAATATAACTATTATTCATTAATTTGTGTAATTTGTTTTTAAAGCTATCTAAGCTACTGGCCGTTGCATTCACTACATTTTGTGACAGTGAATTCCATATGTACAATATGAAGAAGTACTTCCTTTTCTCTGTCTGAATCTACTGCCAATCAACAGTAGACAGCTACTGAGAGGATAAGTTTGTCAGAAAAAGGATCTAAGTATCAACTAAGTGTCAACTGAAGTATTTGTGATTGAGAACCACACAATGTATCTTAAATGGTTACTTGATTACTTGCTGACCAAGTCATTGACCACATTTGAATGATTTGGAATGTATTTTCAAAAGAAAGTACTAGCTGTTGCTAATGTATTGTTTATAAATGCAGGGCAATGAATGAAGAATGAGTTCTGTGGTGGTAGCATGGACACTCCCATTTCGTGCTGCAGGTAATGGGAAAGAATTATGAATTCTCTATTACATATTTTTTAAACAAACAAACAAAACCAAAGCCCTGCCAGTAGAATACTAACACAATAGGGAGAGATGGGACTAAAATGTTTGTTTCCTGATTTTAAACTGTTTCTGTGTTTGTGCTGGGAATGTCTGGGGTGTTTTTCCAGAACAATGGCTTACAGTCCTTTGGTACCATTATCACAGTATTCGCCACAAATATTAGACACCAACAATAC